>NC_143028.1:72442500-72690000 GCF_057628025.1 Oncorhynchus mykiss
TAAAGCAGAGAAGGGGTATTATTTAAAGCAGAGAAGGGGTGTTGTTTAAAACAGAGAAGGGGTATTATTTAAAGCAGAGAAGGGGTATTGTTTAAAGCAGAGAAGGGGTATTATTTAAAGCAGAGAAGGGGTATTATTTAAAGCAGAGAATGGGTATTATTTAAAGCAGAGAAGGGGTATTATTTAAAGCAGAGAAGGGGTGTTGTTTAAAGAAGAGAAGGGGTGTTGTTTAAAGCAGAGAAGGGGTATTATTTAAAGCAGAGAAGGGGTGTTGTTTAAAGCAGAGAAGGGGTATTATTTAAAGCAGAGAAGGGGTATTATTTAAAGCAGAGAAGGGGTATTATTTAAAGCAGAGAAGGGGTGTTGTTTAAAGCAGAGAAGGGGTATTATTTAAAGCAGAGAAGGGGTGTTGTTTAAAGCAGAGAAGGGGTGTTGTTTAAAGCAGAGAAGGGGTGTTGTTTAAAGCAGAGAAGGGGTATTGTTTAAAGCAGAGAAGGGGTATTATTTAAAGCAGATATGTGATTTTTGGATCCGATACGATTCCAATTGTAGAGTAGAAATATTAACAGATAACTGATATATCTGGCAATATTTGTATTATAGCTGGAATGAAATCCATTTTCCTGTATAGATCGGGCTTAAAACAGCCCTGCTAAAATACTCAGAAAGATGATTTCTTAAATTTGAGGAAATAAAATTTTAGGAGCACCGGAAAGACAATCTGTCTTACTCTAGTGAAAGGAGGTTAAACTGCACTGATTCTAGCAAAACAATTGCCTAGGCTCTGAAGACTGAGCAACTCATGCCAGCTGGAAAACAACAATATAAGACACATTTTCAATGTATTGGTGTTTAGCTATTGTTCCCTCGATTATAGGGCTGTAGCCACATAATTCTGGTAACTGTTAGTTGTCACTTGAAAGGAAAAATATCAATAAAAAATTCACCGTTGGCACAGCGCTACCTCTCGCCCCAAACGTTGCCTCAGTGAGCGGTCCTTACTATCTGTGATCCTTGGGACGACCATACCCCATTGAAGTTGACATTTAATATAGTTACGATAAGGGTTAAGGTTTGGGTTAAGGTTTGGGTTAGGTAAGGGTTAAGGTTTGGGTTATGGTTGAGGTTTGGGTTAGGTGTATGGATGCCGGATAGCACTAACCTTTGTACCTTGTCAGCTCACCAACGCTCTAACCACTAGTCTACCCTGCCGCCCCAGTTCTAGTTAGCTAGAACTCACCATGAAAATGAGGTGGGCGAAACATGAATTCGGACCCTGACAAGTGACAACCCATACATCAAAACGTATCTATGAAGCGCTACTTTGTAACCTGCTATGTTTTGTGTGTGTGTGTGTCTGAAAACATTTGAATTACAGAGTTTGAGGGAAAAACCCTTCGCAAAGAGCAAATATAACACACCAGATTTCGCGGGCTTCACTAAAGCCAAAGGACTGTAACGTTACCGTTACCCCAGAGTTGGACGTTCTTAGCACGTCACGTACTTTACATTTGAGCATAGCATCCATTATTTGTCACGACACCCAACACCCTACCATGACAATTTACCTAACAGTATATAGCCAGCATGGGCGCAATTTAGGTTTTTGCGGATTATGAGTCAACCCACACATCACTACTGCACCAAACATCTTAGTTAGATGTCAAATTGCGCGACTAAGATCTCCTCAACAAAATCCTTCCAAATTAACGACAGATTTACTGAGTTACATTAGATTCATTCGGACTATTTTGAGGAACTGTATACTGCTACGGTGTCTCAAGATGGACAACTTGCCGCTGTTTTCTTGTTTTTCCAAGCAAAGGTATTTTAAGGGCGTATGTGAGCACACTGGTTCTGTTAGCCGAACTCGGCCAGGCCGCAGCCGAACCGAAGCATGGGGAAGGCTTGAGTGTGTGTGTGTGTGTGTGTATCTGTCTTTTTAGGTTGTCTAATGTGTGTATTTGTCTCTGAGTGTTTGCGTGTGTGCCCCCACCCCCAGCTCCTCCTAACCAGAGCGGGTGTCAGCTCCACTTAGCCAGGGGGAATCTGTGTGAAGAAGTGGGCCTGCTCCACTCAGCCTGAGCGGCTCCCCGCTGGAATGCTCCAGACCAGGGGGAGGGAAGGCCCACTCCTCCCCGACAGTTACCCAGCCAGGGGAGCCCAATGGGGGGCATGGATGAGGAGGAGAGGGGGTGGTGGTGGTTTTACACTGACAGCTGACCTCCAGATGTGGGGCTGTCTGCTGTGGCTGGGCCGGAGTCTGGTTCTCATCAAAAGGCCTTTCTCTTTCTGTCTTTTAATATCTCTTTTTGTCTTTTAATCTCTCTTTCTCTAACTTTCATCCCCTCTCTCTCTCTTTCTCTCTGTTTTTTACCTCCTTTTACTCTTTCTTGTTTTTACGACCCCCCCCCACTTGTCTTCAGTAGGATACATCTATTTTTCTCTCTATCGCTTTGTCTTTTCTAACTGTCTTCATTTTCTCCCTTCTCTCCTTTGAGTTGGCTACTCTTTTTCTTTCTCTTGTGTTTAAGGGAGCGAGATGGTAAAGCCCATCTTGTCACTAAGCTATGATCATGACATGGAATACTGTTGTGAAATCTGACCATCCACTGCTTCATTGTGGCATAACTATTATGATTATGATTCATGTTAATAGACTTTCAAATCCAATTGTATTGGTCACATACACATATTTAGCAGATGTTATTGTGGGTGTAACAAAATGCTTGTGTTTCTAGCTCCAACAGTGCAGTAATATCGAACAATTCACAACAATGCACACAAATAAAAAGTCATAGGATGGTATTAAGAAATATTGAAATATTAGAACGAGCAATGTCGGAGTCCGGAGTATAAATATATACAGTGCCTTCGGAAAGTATTCAGGCCCCTTGACTTTTTCCACATTTTGTTACATTACAGCCTTATTCTAAAATTTATCAAATAAAATAAAATCCTCACGAATCTACACACAATACCCCGTAATGACAAAGCAACATTTTTGCAAATTTATAAAAAATAAAAACAGAAATACCTTATTTACATAAGTATTCAGATCATTTGCTATGAGACTTGAAATTGAGCTCATGTGCATCCTATTTCCATTGATCATCCTTGATGTTTCTACAACTTGATTGGAGTCAAACTGTAGTCAATGTAATTGATTGGACATGATTTGGAAAGGCACACACCTGTTTAAAAAAGGTCCCACAGTTGACAGTACATGTCAGAGCAAAAACCAAGGCATGAGGTCGAGGGAATTGTCTGTAGAGCTCAGAGACAGGATTGTGTCGAGGCACAGGTCTGGGGAAGGGTAACAAAATATTTCTGCAGCATTGAAGGTCCCCAAGAACACAGTGGCCTCCATCATTCTTAAATGGAAGAAGTTTGGAACCACCAAGATCCTTCCTAAAGCTGATCTCCCGGTCAAACTGAGCAATCGTGGAAGAAGGGCCTTGATCAGGGAGATGACCAAGTACCCGATGGTCACTCTGATAGAGCTCTAGTGTTCCTCTGTGGAGATGGGAGAACCTTCCAGAAGGACAACCATCTCTGCAGCACTCCACCAATAAGGCCTTTATGGTAGAGTGGCCAGACGGAAGCCACTCATCAGTAAAAGGAACATGACAGTTCGCTTGGAGTTTGCCAAAAGGCACCTAAAGGACTCTCAGACCATGAGAAACAAGATTCTCTGGTCTGATGAAACCAACATTGAACTTTTTGGCCTGAATGCCAAGCGTCACATCTGGAGGAAACCCAGTACCATCCCTACGGTGAAGCATGGTGGTGGCAGCATCATGCTGTGGGGATGTTTTTCAGTGGCAGGGACTGGGAGACTAGTCAGGGTCGAGGCAAAGATGAACGGAGCCTTCCAACAGGACATCGACCTTAAGCACACCGCAAAGACAACGCAGGAGTGGCTTTGTCTCTGAATATCCTTGAGTGGCCCAGCCAGAGTCCAGACTTGAACCCGATCAAACATCTCTGGAGAGACCTAAAAATAGCAGTGCAGCAACATTCCCCGTCCAGTGCAGCAACGTTCCCCATGTTCCCCACCCTGACAGAGCTTGAGAAGATCTGCAGAGAAGAATGGGAGAAACTCCCCAAAACAGGTGTGCCAAGCTTCTAGCGTCATGTCCAAGAAGACTCGGGGCTGTAATCGCTGCAAAAGGTGCTTCAACTAAGTACTGAGTAAAGGGTCTGAATACTTATGTAAATGTTATATTTCAGTTTATTTTATGTGATAAATTAGCAAAAAATCTAAACTGTTTTTGCTTTGTCATTATGGGGTATTGTGTGTAGATTGAAGGGGGAAAAAAACGATTTAATACACTATAGAATAAGGCTTTAACCTAACAAAGTGGAAGAAGTCAAGGGGGGCTGAATACTTTACAAAGGCACTATATATAGAGTGAGTGTGTGTGTGAATGGGATCTATAGACCTCCCCCTCTTCTCTCTGCCTCACTTCCCGTGATAGTA
This sequence comes from Oncorhynchus mykiss, assembly GCF_057628025.1. Taxonomy (NCBI): domain Eukaryota; kingdom Metazoa; phylum Chordata; class Actinopteri; order Salmoniformes; family Salmonidae; genus Oncorhynchus; species Oncorhynchus mykiss. Next base: position 72,446,984 of record NC_143028.1, read on the forward strand.
ATTTGTTATGATGGATTCTGTAACATTACGTTCCTCTTTCATTTTTCTCGTCTTTCTAATCAGGCACTAACGGGGGCTACCGCGAGGAGCCCGTGGACCACAGGCTGACAGACAGAGAGTGGGCCGATGAGTGGAGGCATCTGGATCATGTAAGTACTGCTGCTGACAGCAGCCGTCGCTGCCGACCACTGGCACTACTAGTGCTGTAGTAACTCTTACTGTCTGGCGGAGCCATCGAAGCTTTGTCACACTTGGTGTCCCGTTCACAGTGGCAGACTTTTGTTTAAGGCCATTTGCTGTCAACATCACAGAGAGCCATGCATTGAATTGTGTGGCCCAAAGTAGGAGTCCTACCCAATGAAATGAAGCCATGATATCCACTGAGTGTACAAAACATTATGAAAACCTGCTCTTTCCATGACATAGACTGACCAGGTGAATCCAGGTGAAAACTATGATCCCTTATTGATGTCACTTGTTAAAATCCCCTTCAATCAGTGTAGATGAAGGGGAGAATACAGGTTGAAGACACGTTTTTTAACCTTGAGACAATTGAGACATGGATTATGTATGTGTGCCATTCAGAGGGTGAATGGGTAAGACAAAAGATTGAACTGAACAGGGTTTGGTAGTAGGTGCCAGGTACACTGGTTTGAGTAAAGAACTGCAATGCTGCTGTGTTTTTCACACTCAACAGGTCAAATGTAAATGTATTGGTCACATACACATGTTTAGCAGATGTTATTGCGGGTGCAGCGAAATGCTTCTAAACATTTTCTGGGCGAATAGTAAGAAATAATACATTAAAAAAATACTGCAACGTTTCCTAAGAGCTAGAAGCACGGCAGCCCTCTCTGTCAGCACCAAGAATGGTCCACCACCCAAAGGACATCCAGCCAACTTGACACAACTGTGAGAAGCATTGGAGTCAACATGGGCCAGTATCCCTGTGGAACACTTTCGACACAGTGTAGCGTTCATGCCCCAACGAATTGAGTCTGTTTTGAGGGCGAAAGTGGGGTGCAACTCAATATCAGGAAGGTGTTTTTAATGTTTTGTTTTGTATAAAGCAAATGTTTATATATATATCTCTCATTCTCGGCAATATGTGTTGAGACTCATGTACTCAGACTAAGACAATTGTAAACTAAATCATTGTTACTGGCCATGCATGTATCTGCAGAAATGGGCTATCAATATTAATATTTAGTTGGACAGTATCTGAGCAGTTTTAAAAAGAAAAACAATTAAGAATCCTAATTGATCTTCCTCTAAATGTCACTTCTTCCCTCTCTCTCTCCTCTCCCTCTTGTCTCCCTCTCGTGTCTCCCTCTCCCTCTCGTGTCTCCCTCTCATCTCTCCCTCTCGTCGCTCTCCCTCTCGTCTCTCCCTCTCGTGTCTCCCTCTCGTGTCTCCCTCTCGTCTCTCCCTCTTGTCTCTCCCTCTCGTCTCTTTCTCCCTCTCGTCTCTCTCCCTCTCGTCTCTTTCTTCCTCTCCCTCTTGTCGCCCTCTCGTGTCTCCCTCTCATCTCTCCCTCTCGTCTCTCTCCCTCTCGTCTCTTTCTTCCTCTCCCTCTTGTCACCCTCTCGTGTCTCCCTCTCGTCTCTCTCCCTCTCGTCTCCCTCTCGTCTCCCTCTCGTCTCCCTCTCGTGTCTCCCTCTCGTCTCTCTCCCTCTCGTCTCTCTCTCCCTCTCGTCTCCAAGGTGTTGAACTGCATTGTGGAGATGGTGGAGAAGACGCGTCGGTCGGTGGCTGTGCTGCGGCGCTGTCAGGAGTCGGACCGCGAGGAGCTCAACTACTGGCGGCGGCGCTCTAGCGAGCAGGAAGACCCCCGCAAGGGAGGGGCCGCCACCGTGCCCACCCCCTTCTCCAAGACCCACAGCCCCCGCACAGCAGCGGTTCCCGCCCCCTTCTCCAAGACCCACAGCCCCCACACAACCGAGGGACTCAGCAGTGGTGGGTGGTATTTTATCTTTACATTATAACTCTTATCATATCAAACTAAGTTCATTTCTCACCTTAGGATTTGTCCTTTTATATAAATTTGTTGATCAGGTGTGTATCTTGTCATATGTGAGTCCTGTCGAATCAATCAAGGGATAAGTGATAGCAATTAGTAGTCGCCTTGATGGTGAGCTACTGAACTGAAGCAACTGTCACCAGCTACTGCGCCCTCACATAGTCACCATATAGGTTGCCATCTTGTGTTCATCTGCAGAACTACACCCATCAACACTACTACTGAGACATTTAGATCTTATACATACAGGACGCTTCCCAAATGGTGCCCTATTCCCTTTGAAATGCAATGCAGTTGACGGGGTTCCATAGGGCTCTGGTCAACAGTACTGCACTATGTAGGGAATAGGGTGCCATTTGGGATGCAAGCGCAGCCTTGCTGGCAGTGTTTATCTCTCAGCGCCCGTCTCTCCGGGGCTCATGCTGCCCCGTGGCCCCCAGACAGGTGCCAGCGCTGCTCTGTCCAGATCGGCCACAGAAGGCTGTCCTGTAAGACCCAAATCTGGCTGCCCACAGCCCAGCCGGAGCGCCATCTGTGTGCTCAGCAGTGTGCCTGGCCACAGTGTACACAGCCCAAACGCAGCCTGGGCACCACAGAACTTGGGCATGGGCACCAGGTATTGAGCAGTATAGAGAGAGAGACAGAGAAGAGAGGGAGAGAAAACAGAGGGATGTAGAGAGAGAGAACAGACAGTATATAGCTACAGCTTGGTTGTTGGCCCCTCTGTGGTAGCCATTGTACTCACTATTCAAGCTGCCCGGCTATTCAGTTTAGTTGGACAACTGGGAAAGTTTTAATTTGGTGGGGCTAGCTATTGAGGGAGATTGTAAATTTTAAGTAAATAGAGGATGATGCTAATCTAATTCTCTCCCCTCTCTCTCCCCTCTCTCTCTCCTCTCTCCTCTCTTTCTCCCCTATCTCTCTCCCCTCTCTCGCTCCCCTCTCTCTCTCCTCTCTCTCTCCCCTCTCTTCTCTCTCTTCTTTCCATGCCACAGAATCCCAGAGAGACTTTGCGCCGCGACCAGGCTCAGGCTACGTGCCTGATGAGATCTGGAGAAAAGCTGGTTAGGCCTTGTACAACAGTGGTGTGTGTGTGTGTGTGTGTGTGTGTGTGTGTGTGTGTGTGTGTGTGTGTGTGTGTGTGTGTGTGTGTGTGTGTGTGTGTGTGTGTGTGTCTGCACGTGTGCCTGTGCGTGTATGTGTCTGCACGTGTGCCTTTGCGTGTGTGTGTCTGCACGTGTGCCTGTGCGTGTGTGTGTCTGCATGTGTGTGTGTGTGTTCTTCTTCTCTCTCCCTCCTCTCTCTCATTCTCTCTATCACACTAATTAAAAAATATTATTTAACAACATTTTATGTAAAGATCTCTTACAAAGTCTCTACTATATCCTGAACATACCATAACAATATAACCCGCCCCCCTTCTTTCCCACACAGAGGAGGCGGTGAACGAGGTGAAGCGCCAGGCCATGGACGAGGTCCAGAAAGCAGTGGCCGAGGCAGAGCACAAGGCCTTTGAGATGATCACGTCCGAGCGGGCCAAGATGGAGAAGACACTGTCCGAGGCCAAGAGGAAGGCCACGGAGGACGCCATCCAGGTCATCAATGAGCAGGAGGACTCAAGCGAGGTATGGAGGATATGTTAGTAGACAGGTACATCGCTGTATACACACATACTGTGAAGTGAGTAAGAGTCAAAGCTGCAGGACATGTAGACACTACTGTGGTATTTACCTACCACTCCCCCAGTGAACTTAACTCTGTCCCTGTCCCCCACACACACCTCTCCTCCTATTAGTGAACTTAACTCTGTCCCTGTCCCCCACACACACCTCTCCTCCTATTAGTGAACTTAACTCTGTCCCTGTTCCCCACACACACACACATCTCCTCCTATTAGGGAACTTAACTCTGTCCCTTGTCCCCCACACACACATCTCCCCCTATTAGTGAACTTAAATCTGTCCCTGTCCCCCACACACACCTCTCCTCCTATTAGTGAACTTAACTCTGTCCCTGTCCCCCACACACACCTCTCCTCCTATTAGTGAACTTAACTCTGTCCCTGTCCCCCCCACACACACCTCTCCTCCTATTAGTGAACTTAACTCTGTCCCTGCCACACACACACACACACACACACACACACACACACACACACACACACACACACACACCTCTCCTCCTATTAGTGAACTCTCTCCCCCTGCACGTAGTTTACACTACACATACACAGACGTGCATAGCCATAGTATATTATTTAGTTCTACTAAACTCTCCCTCTCTCTCTCCCCCTCAGTGTTGCTGGAACTGTGGTCGCAAGGCCAGCGAGACGTGCAGCGGCTGCAATGCGGCGCGCTACTGCGGCTCCTTCTGCCAGCACAAGGACTGGGAGCGCCACCACCTCATCTGCAGCCCCGGCCTGCAGACCCAGCCCAAGCCCGTGTCCGCCATCACAGCTGCCAGGGCCGCTGTTACCGCAGGAGCCAAGGCCCCCGAGAGCGTCCCAACCACTGCCAGCCCCGGGGGGGAGAAGGGGTCGGTCGCCTCTCCTTCCTCCACCCCATCCACTCCCACATTAATGCTAGAGACCAACGGGCAGTAAAAGCCAGGACTAGGACCAGTGATACTGGCTCTCAAGATGGCCTCCCTTCCCATTGTCCTTCCATTCTGTTGTTCCTGACTGTTGAAATGGACACCAGGACCTTATGCCCCAAAATGGCTTCCTTTCTTTGTTTCCCTTTCCTCTTGAACTGCTGACGGTGCAAGGTGCTGGTTTCCATTGTTCCATCATTTGGTTCTAAAGGTATCTTTAGGTTAGCAGTTGGCTATTTAGGTTCTAAAGGTAACTTTAAGTTAGCGGTTGCGAGGGAGAGGAGACAAGGGAAGAAAGCTGTTTTTAAGACATGACCCTCAGCTCTGGACACCAACCTTCATTTAGCCAAGGAAGTGACATCATGGACAGGAAGTGATGTCACAGACATTGAGTGAGCGGAGGAGGAAATGAGGTCACTGATGTCACCAGTCATGTTACACAGAAAGAGGACAGATTGCTTTGGTGATGGTGGGCAGAAGACAGAGTCATCTGCTTTGGGACTTGGAGGATCCCTCTTCAACAGTTGGACAAACAGACAATCTACCTGACAGATGGACACTTGTTTCGCTTCATCCAAAATCTCAATCCCCAGTAGAGTTGAGACAACTGAGGACAGACTTCAATCCCCAGATTTGTTTTAAGGGGACAGTGGGGGGAGGGGGGGGGGGGGTATGAGTTTTGGAATGGTCTTTTATACCCACGAGGGTGAGTGATGATCGAAGTACTCACTGCATATTTCCTAGTTTACCATTGTGTATATAAAGCTAAGAGAAAAGAGGGTTATGGTCGGTATTGACAGTGTAATAAACAGTACCAGATCTACAGAAAAGAGGGTTATGGGTCGTTGTTGACAGTGTAATAAACAGTACCAGATCTAGAGAAAGAGGGTTATGGGTCGGTGTTGACAGTGTAATAAACAGTACCAGCTCTACAGAAAAGCGGGTTATGGGTCGGTGTTGACAGTGTAATAAACAGTACCAGCTCTAGAGCATCTCACGTCTGGAAATACATTTTGGAGGTGACATGATCGCGAAGTCACCGCTACAATCCTTTTTGTATGTACAGTATAGCTGTCCTACTTTTCTTGCTATTCGTCGAAAGTTATTTGTCAGGTTCCTCTTTGAGTGTGTACAGTTGAAGTCAGAAGTTAACATACACCTTAGCCAAATACATTTAAACTCAGTTTTTCACAATTCCTGACATTTAATCACAGTAAAAATTCCCTGTCTTAGGTCAGTTAGGATCTTAGGTCAGTTAGGAGTTAGAATGTCAGAATAACAGTAGAGAAAATTATTTATTTCAGCTTTTATTTCTTTCATCACATTCCCAGTGGGTTGGAAGTTTACGTACACTAAATCAGCATTTGGTAGCCTTTAAATTGTTTAACTTGGGTCAAACATTTCGGGTAGCCTTCCACAAGCTTCCCACAATAAGTTGGGTGAATTTTGGCCCATTCCTCCTGACAGAGCTGGTGTAACTGAGTCAGGTTTTTAGGCCTCCTTGCTCGCACACGCTTTTTCAGTTCTGCCCACAAATTTTCTATGGGATTGAGGTCAGGGCTTTGTGATGGCAACTCCAATACCTTGACTTTGTTGTCCTTAAGCCAAATTGCCACAGCTTTGGAAATATGCTTGGAGTCATTGTCCATTTGGAAGACCCATTTGCAGCCAAGCTTTAACTTCCTGACTGATGTCTTGAGATGTAGCTTCAACATAACCACGTAATTTTCATTCCTCATGTAACCATCTATTTTGTGAAGTGCACCAGACCCTCCTGCAGCAGAGCACCCCCACAACATGATGCTGCCACCCCTGTGCTTTACGGTTGGGATGGTGTTCTTCGGCTTGCAAGCCTCCCCCTTTTTCCTCCAAAAATAACAATGGTCATAATGGCCAAACAGTTCTATTTTTGTTTCATCAGACCAGAGGACATTTCTCCAAAAAGTACCATCTTTGTCCCCATGTGCAGTTGCAAACTGTAGTCTGGCTTTTTATGGCAGTTTTGGAGCAGTGGCTTCTTCCTTGCTGAGCGGCCCTTCAGGTTATGTCGATATAGGACTCATTTTACTGTGGATATAGATACTTTAGTACCTGTTTCCTCCAGCATCTTCACAAGGTCCCTTGCTGTTGTTCTGGGATTGATTTGCACTTTTCGCACCAAAGTACGTTCATCTCTAGGAGACAGGACGTGTCTCCTTCCTGAGCGGTATGACAGCTGTGTGGTCCCATAATGTTTATACTTGCGTACTATTGTTTGTACAGACGTACGTGGTACCTTCAGGCGTTTGGATATTGCTCCCAAGGATGAAACAGACTTGTGGAGGTCTACCATTTTCTTTCTGAAGTCTTGGCTGATTTCCTTAGATTTTTCCATGATGTCAAGCAAAGAGGCACTGAGTTTGAAGGTAGGCCTTGAAATACATCCACAGGTACACCTCCAATTGACTCAAATGATGTCAATTAGCCTACCAGAAGCTTCTAAAGCCATGACATAATTTTCTGGATTTTTCCAAGCTGTTTAAAGGCACAGTCAACTTAGTTTATGGAAACTTCTGACCCACTGGAATTGTGATACAGTGAAATAATCTGTCTGTAAACAATTGTTGGATAAATTACTTGTGTCATGCACGAAGTAGATGTGTGGAGTGGTTGAAAAACGAATTTTAATAACTCCAACCTAAGGGTATGTAAACTTACAACTTCAACTTTATGTACGCTTGTGTCAAAACTGTCGTTCCGCCGCTCGACATTGTAAAATAAAGCATTATGACTAATTTCAGAGCAATATAAAAATACAAAATGTTCAGGTATTTACAAGCTGTTATGCATCACCAAAGTTTTCAATCGCTAAACAAGTGTGTCATTGCCTGTAACTGTCCGTTGTTGTACACAGAATAAATATACAGAAACTCGTTCTATGATGCGTATATCATCTATCTTCATCATCAGCCATCCAGCCACACCCAGAGTTACAGAATACAAATGGAAGATAGTATAAAGATGAAAATGAAAATGCACAACAGCAAACTTGTACAGACGTTCGGCCGTTTGCAGTTGTCTCCCACAGCATTGCTTCATGGCTCCCATTGTACTTTAGAGCTGTGAGGTTTGCACCGGTTTTCCATCATACAATACTGTAGGATGCAATTGTATTCCCATGTTGCTCAGTTGATAGAGCGTTGTGTTTGCAACACCAGGGTTGTGGGTTTGATTTCCATAGGGGACCAGTACAGGAAAGTATGAAAATGTATGCACTCATTATTCTAAGTTGCTCTAGATAAGAGCTCCAGCGAAAATGACAAAAACATTTGATTAATTTATTTCTCTAGGGCATTTATTGACAATTCATTAATACAAAATGAATAACCCAAAGATATAGGAGGTATAGAATAAACATACATAAAGATAGTAACGTATTTAAGTAGCCTATTGTTTTTTGCTTTCCTCTTTAAATCTGGGAAAAGTTCAACATATTGAGTGACTTTTCTTGCCCTCTCTCTGAATCTCAGGAGTATATGTATGAACAGAACATTAATTATTATATATATACTTTTTCAGCATTAGATGAAGTCAAGCATTTAGAGAGGATCCTTTCGCTAATTCAATATCTGTTGATTGTTACCATGGAGATGATTCTGGTGTTGTTCATTGGAAGATTATAAGAAAGAATGCCTTTATTTTGTGAGCCACATTTTCCTTCTAAAACACATCTTTTGTTTTGAGGCATAACTTCATGTGAAAATAAATTTTAGAATGAAGTATAATATCGAAATAAAGACAACATTACTGAAATGTCTAGCTTGTGGTCTTTTATCAGAAATATAGTTAAATTAGTGTAGTAGCGTATCATATTAATAGCCCGTTTTTGTTTTCCTTAGAGTTGACCACGTTCCTAGATAGAGGACCACAGAGACAGGAGTAATGCACCCACACACACACACCTCTTAGGTTCAAATTCTTTACCATGTGTTCATATTCCAAGTCTGCACTACTATGGAAAAATTCAATTCAATATAGTATAATTCAATTCGTATCAGCATTACAGAGTGATTGAAATGTAACGGAAACAGTCCCGCGTTAGCAGAGACGGCATTCACGGTCAACTCTGCATATGTTGGGTCAACATTTCTATCGCACTATAACTACCGAGGTAATGTTATGTCGATGAATGCTAAAACCAAAAGAAGTTTCAAGCTTTCCCTATACCTTCTTTAAAGGAGCAGGTATGCAAACACTGCAGGTGGTAAACATAATTTCTTAAGTCATGTATTCTGCTAGTCTATAGAACCCTGGTTTAAACCTATAGATCCATAATGCTTACTAATAGTGAAAAACAACAAGTGTTGTGTACTAGAGACAAGTGACAAAAATGGATCTAGTATATTTGATATCATAATTGTATTTTCTAGCATATAGAATCCAGGGTACTGAGGTGCACTCCTTTTTCTCCCCAATTGGTAGGTACAGTCTTGTCCCATTGCTGCAACTCCCGTACAGACTCAGGAGAGGCGAAGGTCAAGAGCCATGCATCCTCTGAAACACGATCCTGCCAAGCCGGACTGCTTCTTGAGACACTGCTCTCTTAACCTGGAAGCCAGCCGCACCAATGTGTCAGAGGAAACACCGTACACCTGGAGACCTCAGCGTGCATGCAACCGGCCAGCCACAGGGGTAGAGCATGATAGGACAAGGACATCAAACCCTCCCCTAACCCAGACAACGCTGGGCCATTTATACGCCGCCTCATGGGTCTCCTGGTTGCGACCGGCTATGACACAGCCCGGGATCGAACCCAGTGAACCCAGTGCCTTAGACCACTGCACCACTCGGGATGCCCGAGGAGCTCTCCTGCAAGCCAACTAATACAGTCTACATCGGTGATAATCAAATGGCAGCCCACGGTCCACATCCAGACCATGAGACCATGAAATGTGGTCTGTCTTGCTTATCATTTTGAGGATGGTATCCATTATTCATTTACCACATTGTTAAAATGACCCAGCCATTGGGTTATACAAAGAGATAATGCCGTACATTTTGGCTATGATTCAATTCTAGGTAGAAGTGAACCAAGAAATAACGTAAAATACATTAACAGGTTGTATGAAGTAACTTCAGTCTAATCGAATGTAGCCTTATAGAAATAAGTGAGTCAAACATCCACTTCTCGCTCACAAATTCTTTGTTCCACATCTTTGTTGCTAGGCAATTGCAAGGCCATGTAGGCTTAATATGAGTGCTGCAAGATTGGCTTCAATGTATCTTAACTCCATCAATGCCGTTGGGTTTTATACAGTATCCACACCTATTAGAGTCTGTTGGGTTATAAACAGTATCCACACCTATTAGAGTCTGTTGGGTTATAAACAGTATCCACACCTATTAGAGTATGTTGGGTTATATACAGTATCCACACCTATTAGAGTATGTTGGGTTATATACAGTATCCACACCTATTAGAGTCTGTTGGGTTATATACAGTATCCACACCTATTAGAGCCTGTTGGGTTATATACAGTATCCACACCTATTAGAGTATGTTGGGTTATATACAGTATCCACACCTATTAGAGTCTGTTGGGTTATATACAGTATCCACACCTATTAGAGTCTGTTGGGTTATAAACAGTATCCACACCTATTAGAGTCTGTTGGGTTATAAACAGTATCCACACCTATTAGAGTATGTTGGGTTATATACAGTATCCACACCTATTAGAGTATGTTGGGTTATATACAGTATCCACACCTATTAGAGTCTGTTGGGTTATATACAGTATCCACACCTATTAGAGCCTGTTGGGTTATATACAGTATCCACACCTATTAGAGTATGTTGGGTTATATACAGTATCCACACCTATTAGAGTCTGTTGGGTTATATACAGTATCCACACCTATTAGAGTCTGTTGGGTTATATACAGTATCCACACCTATTAGAGTCTGTTGGGTTATATACAGTATCCACACCTATTAGAGTCTGTTGGGTTATATACAGTATCCACACCTATTAGAGTCTGTTGGGTTATAAACAGTATCCACACCTATTAGAGTATGTTGGGTTATATACAGTATCCACACCTATTAGAGTATGTTGGGTTATATACAGTATCCACACCTATTAGAGTCTGTTGGGTTATATACAGTATCCACACCTATTAGTCTGTTGGGTTATATACAGTATCCACACCTGTTAGAGTCTGTTGGGTTATATACAGTATCCACACCTATTAGAGTCTGTTGGGTTATATACAGTATCCACACCTATTAGAGTCTGTTGGGTTATATACAGTATCCACACCTATTAGAGTCTGTTGGGTTATAAACAGTATCCACACCTATTAGAGTCTGTTGGGTTATATACAGTATCCACACCTATTAGAGCCTGTTGGGTTATATACAGTATCCACACCTATTAGAGTCTGTTGGGTTATATACAGTATCCACACCTATTAGAGTCTGTTGGGTTATAAACAGTATCCACACCTATTAGAGTCTGTTGGGTTATATACAGTATCCACACCTATTAGAGCCTGTTGGGTTATATACAGTATCCACACCTATTAGAGTCTGTTGGGTTATATACAGTATCCACACCTATTAGAGTCTGTTGGGTTATATACAGTATCCACACCTATTAGAGTCTGTTGGGTTATATACAGTATCCACACCTATTAGAGTCTGTTGGGTTATAAACAGTATCCACACCTATTAGAGTCTGTTGGGTTATATACAGTATCCACACCTATTAGAGCCTGTTGGGTTATATACAGTATCCACACCTATTAGAGTCTGTTGGGTTATATACAGTATCCACACCTATTAGAGTCTGTTGGGTTATATACAGTATCCACACCTATTAGAGTCTGTTGGGTTATATACAGTATCCACACCTATTAGAGTCTGTTGGGTTATATACAGTATCCACACCTATTAGAGTCTGTTGGGTTATAAACAGTATCCACACCTATTAGAGTCTGTTGGGTTATATACAGTATCCACACCTATTAGAGCCTGTTGGGTTATATACAGTATCCACACCTATTAGAGTCTGTTGGGTTATATACAGTATCCACACCTATTAGAGTCTGTTGGGTTATATACAGTATCCACACCTATTAGAGTCTGTTGGGTTATATACAGTATCCACACCTATTAGAGTCTGTTGGGTTATATACAGTATCCACACCTATTGGAGCCTGGATGTCATGGTAATGCAGTCTCCACACCTATTGGAGCCTGGATATCGTGGTAATTCAGTGATACATTGATCCACTCACTATAAAATATGGAAGATGCACCTTTAGTGAAAAGGTACAAAATGGCAATGGAAGGATCGTGAGGCCCTTTCTCCTGAGAATCAATTATTTGGAAGATGTTCGTTCTTTGCATTATGCATAGCAGAATAAGAAGTCTGCTTTGCATCTCTGAGTTCCATACATATTTACTAGTCCTTGATATTGACTGTGATCAGGGATTCATATGCAAAGGTGGAGGTCAACACGTTGATGGGGGTACGTTATGACAATACCATAGTACACCAGCAGGTAGTAGTAAAACACTTCCACACAATTCAATCCACAATAGATCGGTTTGGGGCAATTCCATTTCAACACAGTTCAAGGAAAATTCATTTAAATTCAGTTCATTGAAGATATTGACAGTTGTTTTCAATTATGATATGACTTGTTTTTTTGTTGCATAAAATAGTCCAAAAATACAAACATATGGTACAGTAATATACTGTGTATGCATGCAAATATATGGTACAGTAATATACTGTGTATGCATGCAAATATATGGTACAGTAATATACTGTGTATGCATGCAAATATATGGTACAGTAATATACTGTGTATGCATGCAAATATAATATGTTGATTTCTCAGGGATAGTTGGAGATGTAATGCAATATAAAAATACAATTTCAAAACCCCTTCCAACCCCACCTTCCCTTCTTACTCAAAACAGATATGATATGTTTTGAGTAAGAAGGGAACAGATATATGTTTTGAGTAAGAAGGGAACAGATATGATATGTTTTGAGTAAGAAGGGAACAGATATGATATGTTTTGAGTAAGAAGGGAACAGATATGATATGTTTTGAGTAAGAAGGGAACAGATATGATATGTTTTGAGTAAGAAGGGAACAGATATATGTTTTGAGTAAGAAGGGAACAGATATATGTTTTGAGTAAGAAGGGAACAGATATGATATGTTTTGAGTAAGAAGGGAACATATATGATATGTTTTGAGTAAGAAGGGAACAGATATATGTTTTGAGTAAGAAGGGAACAGATATATGTTTTGAGTAAGAAGGGAACAGATATATGTTTTGAGTAAGAAGGGAACAGATATGATATGTTTTGAGTAAGAAGGGAACAGATATATGTTTTGAGTAAGAAGGGAACAGATATGATATGTTTTGAGTAAGAAGGGAACATATATGATATGTTTTGAGTAAGAAGGGAACAGATATGATATGTTTTGAGTAAGAAGGGAACATATATGATATGTTTTGAGTAAGAAGGGAACAGATATATGTTTTGAGTAAGAAGGGAACAGATATATGTTTTGAGTAAGAAGGGAACAGATATATGTTTTGAGTAAGAAGGGAACAGATATATGTTTTGAGTAAGAAGGGAACAGATATGATATGTTTTGAGTAAGAAGGGAACAGATATATGTTTTGAGTAAGAAGGGAACATATATGATATGTTTTGAGTAAGAAGGGAACAGATATGATATGTTTTGAGTAAGAATGGAACAGATATGATATGTTTTGAGTAAGAAGGGAACATATATGATATGTTTTGAGTAAGAAGGGAACATATATTATATGTTTTGAGTAAGAAGGGAACATATATTATATGTTTTGAGTAAGAAGAGAACATATATGATATGTTTTGAGTAAGAAGGGAACAGATATGATATGTTTTGAGTAAGAAGGGAACAGATATGATATGTTTTGAGTAAGAAGGGAACAGATATATGTTTTGAGTAAGAAGGGAACAGATATGATATGTTTTGAGTAAGACGGGAACAGATATGATATGTTTTGAGTAAGAAGGGAACATATATGATATGTTTTGAGTAAAAAGGGCACATATATGATATGTTTTGAGTAAGAAGGGAACAGATATGATATGTTTTGAGTAAGAAGGGAACAGATATGATATGTTTTGAGTAAGAAGGGAACATATATGATATGTTTTGAGTAAGACGGGAACAGATATGATATGTTTTGAGTAAGAAGGGAACATATATGATATGTTTTGAGTAAAAAGGGCACATATATGATATGTTTTGAGTAAGACGGGAACATATATGATATGTTTTGAGTAAGACGGGAACAGATATGATATGTTTTGAGTAAGAAGGGAACAGATATGATATGTTTTGAGTAAGAATGGAACAGATATGATATGTTTTGAGTAAGAAGGGAACAGATATGATATGTTTTGAGTAAGAAGGGAACAGATATGATATGTTTTGAGTAAGAAGGGAACAGATATGATATGTTTTGAGTAAGAAGGGAACAGATATATGTTTTGAGTAAGAATGGAACAGATATGATATGTTTTGAGTAAGAAGGGAACAGATATATGTTTTGAGTAAGAATGGAACAGATATGATATGTTTTGAGTAAGAAGGGAACATATATGATATGTTTTGAGTAAGAAGGGAACAGATATATGTTTTGAGTAAGAAGGGAACAGATATATGTTTTGAGTAAGAAGGGAACAGATATGATATGTTTTGAGTAAGAAGGGAACAGATATGATATGTTTTGAGTAAGAAGGGAACAGATATGATATGTTTTGAGTAAGAAGGGAACAGATATATGTTTTGAGTAAGAAGGGAACAGATATGATATGTTTTGAGTAAGAAGGGAACATATGATATGTTTTGAGTAAGAAGGGAACAGATATATGTTTTGAGTAAGAAGGGAACAGATATGATATGTTTTGAGTAAGAAGGGAACATATATGATATGTTTTGAGTAAGAAGGGAACATATATATGTTTTGAGTAAGAATGGAACAGATATGATATGTTTTGAGTAAGAATGGAACAGATATGATATGTTTTGAGTAAGAAGGGAACATATATGATATGTTTTGAGTAAAAAGGGCACATATATGATATGTTTTGAGTAAGAATGGAACAGATATGATATGTTTTGAGTAAGAAGGGAACAGATATATGTTTTGAGTAAGAAGGGAACATATATGATATGTTTTGAGTAAGAAGGGAACAGATATGATATGTTTTGAGTAAGAAGGGAACAGATATGATATGTTTTGAGTAAGAAGGGAACATATATGATATGTTTTGAGTAAGAAGGGAACAGATATATGTTTTGAGTAAGAAGGGAACAGATATGACATGTTTTGAGTAAGAAGGGAACAGATATATGTTTTGAGTAAGAAGGGAACATATATGATATGTTTTGAGTAAGAAGGGAACAGATATGATATGTTTTGAGTAAGAATGGAACAGATATGATATGTTTTGAGTAAGAAGGGAACATATATGATATGTTTTGAGTAAGAAGGGAACATATATTATATGTTTTGAGTAAGAAGGGAACATATATTATATGTTTTGAGTAAGAAGAGAACATATATGATATGTTTTGAGTAAGAAGGGAACAGATATGATATGTTTTGAGTAAGAAGGGAACAGATATGATATGTTTTGAGTAAGAAGGGAACAGATATATGTTTTGAGTAAGAAGGGAACAGATATGATATGTTTTGAGTAAGACGGGAACAGATATGATATGTTTTGAGTAAGAAGGGAACATATATGATATGTTTTGAGTAAAAAGGGCACATATATGATATGTTTTGAGTAAGAAGGGAACAGATATGATATGTTTTGAGTAAGAAGGGAACAGATATGATATGTTTTGAGTAAGAAGGGAACATATATGATATGTTTTGAGTAAGACGGGAACAGATATGATATGTTTTGAGTAAGAAGGGAACATATATGATATGTTTTGAGTAAAAAGGGCACATATATGATATGTTTTGAGTAAGACGGGAACATATATGATATGTTTTGAGTAAGACGGGAACAGATATGATATGTTTTGAGTAAGAAGGGAACAGATATGATATGTTTTGAGTAAGAATGGAACAGATATGATATGTTTTGAGTAAGAAGGGAACAGATATGATATGTTTTGAGTAAGAAGGGAACAGATATGATATGTTTTGAGTAAGAAGGGAACAGATATGATATGTTTTGAGTAAGAAGGGAACAGATATATGTTTTGAGTAAGAATGGAACAGATATGATATGTTTTGAGTAAGAAGGGAACAGATATATGTTTTGAGTAAGAATGGAACAGATATGATATGTTTTGAGTAAGAAGGGAACATATATGATATGTTTTGAGTAAGAAGGGAACAGATATATGTTTTGAGTAAGAAGGGAACAGATATATGTTTTGAGTAAGAAGGGAACAGATATGATATGTTTTGAGTAAGAAGGGAACAGATATGATATGTTTTGAGTAAGAAGGGAACAGATATGATATGTTTTGAGTAAGAAGGGAACAGATATATGTTTTGAGTAAGAAGGGAACAGATATGATATGTTTTGAGTAAGAAGGGAACATATGATATGTTTTGAGTAAGAAGGGAACAGATATATGTTTTGAGTAAGAAGGGAACAGATATGATATGTTTTGAGTAAGAAGGGAACATATATGATATGTTTTGAGTAAGAAGGGAACATATATATGTTTTGAGTAAGAATGGAACAGATATGATATGTTTTGAGTAAGAATGGAACAGATATGATATGTTTTGAGTAAGAAGGGAACATATATGATATGTTTTGAGTAAAAAGGGCACATATATGATATGTTTTGAGTAAGAATGGAACAGATATGATATGTTTTGAGTAAGAAGGGAACAGATATATGTTTTGAGTAAGAAGGGAACATATATGATATGTTTTGAGTAAGAAGGGAACAGATATGATATGTTTTGAGTAAGAAGGGAACAGATATGATATGTTTTGAGTAAGAAGGGAACATATATGATATGTTTTGAGTAAGAAGGGAACAGATATATGTTTTGAGTAAGAAGGGAACAGATATGACATGTTTTGAGTAAGAAGGGAACAGATATGATATGTTTTGAGTAAGAAGGGAACAGATATGATATGTTTTGAGTAAGAAGGGAACAGATATATGTTTTGAGTAAGAAGGGAACATATATGATATGTTTTGAGTAAGAAGGGAACAGATATGATATGTTTTGAGTAAGAAGGGAACAGATATGATATGTTTTGAGTAAGAAGGGAACATATATGATATGTTTTGAGTAAGAAGGGAACAGATATATGTT
Organism: Oncorhynchus mykiss; assembly: GCF_057628025.1. Lineage (NCBI taxonomy): Eukaryota > Metazoa > Chordata > Actinopteri > Salmoniformes > Salmonidae > Oncorhynchus > Oncorhynchus mykiss. The sequence goes on from NC_143028.1 coordinate 72,463,966, forward strand.
TTGAGTAAGAAGGGAACAGATATGACATGTTTTGAGTAAGAAGGGAACAGATATGATATGTTTTGAGTAAGAAGGGAACAGATATGATATGTTTTGAGTAAGAAGGGAACATATATGATATGTTTTGAGTAAAAAGGGCACATATATGATATGTTTTGAGTAAGAAGGGAACAGATATATGTTTTGAGTAAGAAGGGAACAGATATGATATGTTTTGAGTAAGAAGGGAACATATATTATATGTTTTGAGTAAGAAGGGAACAGATATATGTTTTGAGTAAGAAGGGAACAGATATGAAGGAAAACAGCTAACAGCAAGGATATGTTCAGCAATAAGATGCAAAACTGACAGTAAATAATACATAACACTAGTCATAATAATTGTTTATTTGTATTATGTATATTTAATACAGGAACAATTGGAGCTCAGAATACCCATGTCTAGATATCATTTTGGCTCAACACAGCGTTTACTGGTGTTCCCCTTACATAAAATGCATTCGGAAAGTATTCAGACCCCTTGACTTTTTCCACATTTTGTTACGTTACAGACTTATTCTAAAATGTATTAAATTGTTTTTTCCCCTCATCAATCTACACACAATACCGCATAATGACAAAACCAAAAACAGGTTTTTAGAAATGTTTGCAAATGTATTAATTGGAGCTCAGACTACCCATGTCTAGATATCATTTTGGCTCAACACAGTGTTTGTGGTGTTCCCTCACATACGGAAGAGCAGGACACCGCTGAATTTTTTATTTGATTTATTTCACCTTTATTTAACTATGTTGTGATTATTGCGATAATCAAGGAGCCTGTGGTCAGAGGGGAGGCGCATGCAGACCAAGTGTCCCTCTTCCAGCTCTGGAGTCACTCCATTGGATACATTCACTCTGTGTCCGTGACTATTGTACCACATTATACCCAGGTCATTCTTGAACAAACGTAAGTCCTTGTACTGTGATGAGCGCTTGTCCTTGGCACTGAATCTGAGGTAGTATACTTCTCTCACTGGTGCTGTGAAGACAACTGCATCAGAAAAAAAAACATGGAGACATCAACACTGTCTGTCTCTCACAGACAATGCAGCAGCCTGTTAGTAATGTTGGACACACTGATTATAGCTGGCCCCTGTGGACACGTGTATATTATATGTAGATTGGTGTATGAGCAGTACCTGAAATTGGGGTAGACCACAGTGGTGTCAGTATTGTAGGGTTCCACGTCTTTACCCAAAGCAGCAGAGAATGCCAGCTTTGGCCTGTCTATGAGCAGTGTACTGTATACACCTGACCACTAGGGCTAAAACATTCCGAATCCTATTGAACTGTAACATAAATGCAACATCTGGCAGCACACATCATAGTCTGCTGCTGGGAAAACACATGTGTTATGGCTTTACACCCCCTGCTATAATGTGGATAAAGGGGCTCGTCGTCATCGTCGTCGGTGATCAGGCCTACCACCTACGTGTTGTTGGCAAACTTAATGATAGTGTTGGAGTCTAGCACTCACCCCTGAGGAGCCCCCGTGTTGAGGGTCAACATGACGGATATGTTTTTGCCTACCCTCACCACCTGGAGGCAACCCGTCAGGAAGTCCAGGATCCAGTTGCAGAGAGAGGTGTTCAGTCCCAGGGTCCTTGAAGGGCACTATGGTGTTGAACGCAAAGCTGTAATAAATTAACAGCATTCTCACGTAGGTGTTCCTTTTGTCCATGTGGGAAAGGGCAGTGTGGAGTGCAATAGAAATGGTGTCATCTGTGGATCTGTTGTGGCGGTATGCGAATTGGAGTGGGTCCAGGGTATCTGGGATGATGGTGTTGATATGAGCCATGACTAGACTTTCAAAAAATTTCATGGCTACAGATGTGAGTGTGCATCCCTGTAATCCATCTGGCCCTGTGGCCTTGTGAATGTTAACTTGTTTAAAGTTCTTACTCAGATCGGCTACGGCGATCATAATCACAAAGTCGTCTGGAACAGCTGGTGCTCTCATGCATGGTTCAGTGTTGCTTGCCTCGAAGTGAGCATAAATGGAATTTAGCTTGTCTGATGGCTTGTGTCACTGGGCAGCTCACGTCTGGGTTTCCCTTTGGAATCCGTTATAGTTTGCAAGGCCACATCTGAAAAGGGTCAGAGCCGGTGTAGTAGAATTTGATATTAGTTATGTATTGACGCTTTGCCTGTTGATTGTTAGTCAGAGGGTGTAACGGAATTTCCTATAAGCGTCCGAATAGTGTTACTCTCCTTGAAAGTGGCAGCTCTAGCCTTTAGCTCAGTGAGGATGTGGCCTACAATCCATGGCTTCTGGTTGGGATATGAATGTATGGTCACTGTGGGGACGATGCCGTTGATGCACTTATATATATATATATATATATATATATATATATATATATACACAGCACCAGTTAAGTTTGGACACACCTGCTCATGCCAGGGTTTTGCTTTATTTTTTAATATTTTCTACATTGTAGAATAATAGTGAAGACATCAAAACTATGAAATAATACATATGGAATCATGTAGTAACCAAAAAAGTATAAAACAAATCAAAATATATTTGAGATTTGAGATACTTTGATGACAGCTTTGCACACTCTTTGCTTAGGATCGTTGTCTTGTTGGAAGGTGAACCTTCACACCAGTCTGAAACCAAGAAACCAAGATTGAACTATTTGGCCTGAATGCCAAGCGTCATGTCTGGAGGAAACCTGGCACCATCCCTACGGTGAAGCAAGGAGGTGGCAACATCATGCTGTGGTGATATTTTTCAGCGGCAGAGACTGGGAGACCAGTCAGAATCGAGGGAAAGATGAATGGAGCAAAGTACAGAGAGATCCTTGATGAAAACCTGCTCCATAGCGCTCTGGATCTTTTTCCCCTTGACCCTACCATCTCTCCACTAATTGGAGTAAACTAATGGACAACAACTCTTAGGCTTCTACTTCCAGCTTATACATACTATATACATTTTACGGACACAGTATAGCTTACAATAGTTATATTTAGTTTGTTTTTAGTCCCATCTTTCAGCTCCACTCAACCCCTCCCATCTATCTCTGAACACCATCCAGTTTTCAACTGTGCTGTGATGTTCAACAAAATGTCGGAACCTTTATATTTTTATTGATTCTTATTGTACGTTAAAGCTAAAAAATGTTGCAAATAATGTAATTATATTATTAATCGATTGACTTAGACTTTTTAAATCACCCAGCAGTGCTATTTGCAGAGTTAGCTCCTGAACCTGCGACCAAAAACAAGCTACATATGGACAGTACCAAAACAAATGATCTAATGATTCTGTCTCTACGCAGAAAAATCTGCAGAGCTTGGATGGTTGTATCCCCCACATATATAACATTCCATTGGTTGCAAGAATTTTGTATAATCATTTAAATTGAAAAACTCTACGTTTTGAATTCAGCCCTGTTTTCTGTATCAGTTCATAAACCATGTGCCATGGAATCAGTACATCGAAAGTCTCTTCCCAACTGTTTTGCAATCTATATGGCACAGGTGTCCATTTTTTGGTCCTTAAATGAAACTGGTATACTTTTTCATTTATCACAATTTTCTTTAGCCAATTTTAGTCTTTAATGCAGGGTCAACAGAAAAGTTCCTTACTTTCTCCCCCTTCCACTTGCCTCTTCCCTTTTTGCAGTAATGCTGCATTTAGTTGGTTGTAATTTTGAGTCGAGAAGATATTTCCATACATTTTTGTTAGCTGCATGTGTGCCATAACTCCACCAGTCCTATTTATGATATAATTTACAAAGAATACCTATTATTACATATTTTTTATATTTTGAAAATATTGTTTTTTTTAATCAATTAGTATATTTGAGTTGAACCATAATATTTGTTGTTGTGTCTTTTCTGGTGGGTTAAAGTGAAATTGCAATCAACTTTATACGGCTTGCTTTAAAAATAGCGATATTATTGAGATTATTTCATTTTCAAATAAGGGAAAGTGAGTTTGTAATCTGAATAAAGGGAAAAAGGCCATTATTGAATATGGGGTGAGACTTTCTTACTAATCTGCTAGAGAAACAGTTCAGATTTAAGCATAACGTTTGAATACTGAAGCCTTTAGTGAGAGGTCTAATGTTTTAATATTGTATACTTTCTGCCATCGGAATTCATATCCACTATATAAATAGGTCTGTTTAATTTTGTCTGGCCTGCTGTTCCAAATGAAATGGAATATATTTAGCTCATTTAATTTAAAAACAAGTTGCTAAGTGTCGGCAAGGCCATAAGCAAATAGGTAAACTGGTATATGACTAATAAGTTAACCAGGGGGATTTTTCCACAAATAGACAGGTATTTTCCTTTCCACGGTAACAAGATACATACCCTACATTACTCATCTCATATGTATATACTGTACTCGATACCATCTACTACATCTTGCCTATGCCGTTCTGTACCATCACTCATTCATATATCTTTATGTACATATTCTTTATCCCTTTACACTTGTGTTATAAGGTAGTAGTTGTGGAATTGTTAGGTTAGATTACTCGTTGGTTATTACTGCATTGTCGGAACTAGAAGCACAAGCATTTCGCTACACTCGCATTAACATCTGCTAACCATGTGTATGTGACAAATAAAATTAGATTTGATTTGGATTTGATTTGGATCTATTTTTGCTAACTTTCTATAAAAATGTATTGTAATGAGTTAATTTTGTTCTTTTGGGATATGAATACCGAGTATGTCCACTTCACCGTCAGACCATCTTATGTTGTATTTTTTATTTATCCAATACGTATAGTATACACTTATGATAATTTGATTCTAGTCCAGAGAAGTTAGAAAAAGTATCTAGATCATCTTTTAAGCTGTGGAGGGATACAAATTGTGGACTAAAGAGAAAACATGAATCATCAGCGTAATGACACCTTTGTTTTTAAGCCCCACATTTCTAGGCCCTTGATATTATTGTTGGATCTGATTTGAATAGCTAACATTTCGATGGCCACAATAAATAGATATGCCGATGGTGATGGCACCCTCAGGGGTGCGTTCTCAGTCCCATCCTGTACTCCCTGTTCACCCATGACTTCAGGAAACAGCAGAGGGAACACCCCCCTATCCACATCGATGGAACAGTAGTGGAGAGGGTAGCAAGTTTTAAGTTCCTCGGCATACACATCACAGACAAACTGAATTGGTCCACTCACACAGACAGCATCGTGAAGAAGGCGCAGCAGCGCCTCTTCAACCTCAGGAGGCTGAAGAAATTCGATTTGTCACCAAAAGCACTCACAAACTTCTACAGATGCACAATCGAGAGCATCCTGGCGGGCTGTATCACCGCCTGGTACGGCAACTGCTCCGCCCACAACCGTAAGGCTCTCCAGAGGGTAGTGAGGTCTGCACAACGCATCACCGGGGGCAAACTACCTGCCCTCCAGGACACCTACACCACCCGATGTTACAGGAAGGCCATAAAGATCATCAAGGACATCAACCACCCGAGCCACTGCCTGTTCACCCCGCTATCATCCAGAAGGCGAGGTCAGTACAGGTGCATCAAAGCTGGGACCGAGAGACTGAAAAACAGCTTCTATCTCAAGGCCATCAGACTGTTAAACAGCCACCACTAACATTGAGTGGCTGCTGCCAACACACTGACACTGACACTGACTCAACTCCAGCCACTTTAATAATGGGAATTGATGGGAAATGATGTAAATACATCACTAGCCACTTTAAACAATGCTACCTTATATAATGTTACGTACCATGAGAGAAATTGCCAAGAAACTGAAGATCTCGTACAACGCTGTGTTCTTCTCCCTTCACAGAACAGAGCAAACTGGCCCTAACCAGAATATAAAGAGGAGTGGGAGCCTCCGGTGCACAACTGAGCAAGAGGACAAGTACATTAGAGTGTCTAGTTTGAGAACAGATGCCTCACAAGTCCTCAACTGGCAGCTTCATTAAATAGTATCCGCAAAACACCAGTCTCAACGTCAACAGTGAAGAGGCGACTTCGGGATGCTGGCCTTCTAGGCAGAGTTGCAAAGAAAAAGCCATATCTCAGACTGGCCAATAAAAATAAAATATTAAGATGGGCAAAAGAACATAAACACTGGACAGAGGATCCCGGAGTCACCTCTTCACTGTTGACGTTGAGACTGGTGTTTTGGGGGTACTATTTAATAAAGCTGCCAGTTGAGGACTTGTGAGGCTAGGTACAAGGTCATCAAGGTTGTCATTAGCATATTTGAGAAATTCCTGATATATTATGCTCACCCATCTGGGGGCTTTAGCTTTGTTGGACCAATCCTGCCAGGCAGGCTCAGACTATTGAGGGGGCAGCGCTGCTAAATGATCACATTTGCCGGATGACGGTGAAGACGCTTCTGTTAGCCCCGGCTTGCTAACTTTATGAGCGCCGTGTCTCCCGCTTACTAGCGTAGTAACAACTACCTAACGGCTCCCCTGTTCCATCTATTGCTGTTCACTGGACCCTGATCACTTGGCTACATAGCTGATGCCTGCTGGACTGTTCATTAATCACGGTACTCCATTTTGTTTATTTTGTTTATCTGTCAAAACCAGCCTCGAACTCAGGCCCTGTGTGTAACTGATCCTCTCTGCCCATTCATCGCCATGCTAACTGTTATTGTTGTCTTAGTGGATTAGCTGTTGTTGTCTTACCCGTTGTTGTCTTAGCTAGCTCTCCCAATCAACACTTGTGATTGCCTTATGCCTTGCTTTATGTCTCTCTCTAATGTCAATATGCCTTGTGTACTGTTGTTTAGTTATCATTGTTTTATTTTACTGCAGAACCCGTAGTCCCACTCAACATGCCTCAGATACCTCTTTTGTCCCAGCTCCCACACATGCGGTGACCTCACCTAGCATAACTACAGTGCCTTGCGAAAGTATTCGGCCCCCTTGAACTTTGCGACCTTTTGCCACATTTCAGGCTTCAAACATAAAGATATAAAACTGTATTTTTTTGTGAAGAATCAACAACAAGTGGGACACAATCATGAAGTGGAACGACATTTATTGGATATTTCAAACTTTTTTAACAAATCAAAAACTGAAAAATTGGGCGTGCAAAATTATTCAGCCCCCTTAAGTTAATACTTTGTAGCGCCACCTTATGCTGTGATTACAGCTGTAAGTCGCTTGGGGTATGTCTCTATCAGTTTTGCACATCGAGAGACTGACATTTTTTTCCCATTCCTCCTTGCAAAACAGCTCGAGCTCAGTGAGGTTGGATGGAGAGCACTTGTGAACAGCAGTTTTCAGTTCTTTCCACAGATTCTCGATTGGATTCAGGTCTGGACTTTGACTTGGCCATTCTAACACCTGGATATGTTTATTTTTGAACCATTCCATTGTAGATTTTGCTTTATGTTTTGGATCATTGTCTTGTTGGAAGACAAATCTCCGTCCCAGTCTCAGGTCTTTTGCAGACTCCATCAGGTTTTCTTCCAGAATGGTCCTGTATTTGGCTCCATCCATCTTCCCATCAATTTTAACCATCTTCCCTGTCCCTGCTGAAGAAAAGCAGGCCCAAACCATGATGCTGCCACCACCATGTTTGACAGTGGGGATGGTGTGTTCAGCTGTGTTGCTTTTACGCCAAACATAACGTTTTGCATTGTTGCCAAAAAGTTCAATTTTGGTTTCATCTGACCAGAGCACCTTCTTCCACATGTTTGGTGTGTCTCCCAGGTGGCTTGTGGCAAACCTTAAACGACACTTTTTATGGATATCTTTAAGAAATGGCTTTCTTCTTGCCACTCTTCCATAAAGGCCAGATTTGTCCTATGGACAGAGTCTCCCACCTCAGCTGTAGATCTCTGCAGTTCATCCAGAGTGATCATGGGCCTCTTGGCTGCATCTCTGATCAGTCTTCTCCTTGTATGAGCTGAAAGTTTAGAGGGACGGCCAGGTCTTGGTAGATTTGCAGTGGTCTGATACTCCTTCCATTTCAATATTATCGCTTTCACAGTGCTCCTTGGGATGTTTAAAGCTTGGGAAATCTTTTTGTATCCAAATCCGGCTTTAAACTTCTTCACAACAGTATCTCGGACCTGCCTGGTGTGTTCCTTGTTCTTCATGATGCTCTCTGCGCTTTTAACGGACCTCTGAGACTATCACAGTGCAGGTGCATTTATACAGAGACTTTTTTTCAGTTTTTGATTTGTTAAAAAAAAAGTTTGAAATATCCAATAAATGTCGTTCCACTTCATGATTGTGTCCCACTTGTTGTTGATTCTTCACAAAAAAATACAGTTTTATATCTTTATGTTTGAAGCCTGAAATGTGGCAAAAGGTCGCAAAGTTCAAGGGGGCCGAATACTTTCGCAAGGCACTGTACGTAGTTATTCCATTTAAAATGTATAACTTCACCAATTCGGCCACTTGGGTACATTTGGGCTACTTGTGTGGGACACCTGGTTGACTTTATGATAAATGTCATGGAGCACACTCATTTATCATTCTGAAACTTTGCACAAGTACTGTTGCCCTCTTATGTTTTTCACTGAAATTGTCCCCATCATCCTATCTGAATGTTTTTTTTGTCGTGTTCATTTTAAAGACGATGATACAACAATAAAAAAACATAAGGTTTTTTTCATTGTATTATCTAAACCAGATCTATTGTGTTATATTCTCCTACATTCAATTCACATTTACACAAACTCCAGAGTGTTTTCTTTCAAATGAAACCAAGAATATGCATAACCTTGGTTCTGGGCCTGAGCTACAGGCAGTTAGATTTGGGATATGTCTTCAGGCGGAAATTGAAAAAAGTAGGGGGATAGCTGTTAAAGGTTAAGGAATGCTAATCAAATCAAATGTTATTAGTCACATGGGTCGAATACAACAGGTGTAGGTAGACCTTACAGTGAAATGCTTACTTATGTGCCCTTAACCAAAAATACGGATAATAATAAGAGATAAAAGTAACAAGTAAGAGCAGCAGTAAAAAATGACAATATATACAGGGTGCCGGAACAGAGTCAACTGGTTAGTTGAGGTAGTATGTACATGTAGGTAGAGTTAATGATCGTGACTATGCATAGATGACAACAGAGAGTGGCAGTGGTGTGTAGACAGGGGGGCAATGCAAATAGTCTGGGTAGCCATTTGACTAGATGTTCAGGAGTCTTATGGCTTGGGGGTAGAAGCTGTTTAGAAGCCTCTTGGACCTAGACTTGGAGCTCCGTTACCGCTTGCCGTGTGGTAGTAGAGAGAACAGTCTATGAAAAGGGTGGCTGGAGTCTTTGACAATTTTTAGGGCCTTGCCAAATCTTTTCAGTCTCCTGAGGGGTAATAGGTTTTGTCGTGCCCGCTTCACGACTATCATGGTGGGCTTGGACCATGTTAGTTTGTTGATGATGTGGACGCCAAGGAAATTTAAGCTCTCAACCTGCTCCACTGCAGCCCCTTCGATGCGATTGGGGGCGTGCTCGGTCCTCTTTTTCCTGTAGTCCACAATCATCTAATTTGTCTTGATCAAGGAGAGGTTGTTGTCCTTGCACCACATGGCCTCTGACCTCCTCCCTATAGGCTGTCTCGTTGTTGTCGGTAATCAGGCCTACCACTGTTGTGTCATTGGCAAATTTAATGACGGTGTTGAAGTCGTGCCTGGCCGTGCAGTCATGAGTGAACAGGGAGTACAGGAGGGGGCTGAGCATGCACCCCTGAGCGGCCCATGTGTTGAGGATTAGCGTGGCAGATGTGTTGTTACCTACCCTTACCACCTGGGGCCGTCCCGTCAGGAAGTCCAGGATCCAGTTGCAGAGGGAGGTATTTAGTCCCAGGGTCCTTAGCTTATTGATGAGTTTTGAGGGCACTATGGTGTTGAACGCTGAGCTGTAGTCAATGAATAGCATTCTCACATAGGTGTTCCTTTTGTCCAGGTGGGAAAGGGCAGTGTGGAGTGCAAAATAAACTGCATCATCTGTGAATCTGTTTGGGGCGGTATGCAAATTGGAGTGGGTCTAGGGTAGCTGGGATAATGGTTTTGATGTGAGCCAGGACCAGCCTTCCAAAGCACTTCATGGCTACAGACGTGAGTGCTACGGGAAAGTAGTAATTTAGACATGTTACCTTAGTGTTCTTGGGCACAGTCACTATCGTGGTCTGCTTAAAATATTTTGGTATTACAGACTCGGACAGGGAGAGGTGGAAAATGTCAGTGAAGACACTTGCTTGTTGGTCAGCGCAGAAACGCAGTATAACCAGGCGTTGCATCACCTTGAAATTGACATTTTTATTCAAAGAATTGCAGGGGAAGAGTACAATACCTTTTCATTGTGCAGCTCAGTTGACCTGCGCGCTTGTTCGTTGAGCTGTAGATCCACTCGGATCTTGGACTTGCCCTGATGTAGCGCTTGGGCCTTCATTTTTATGAATTAAGAATGTTTTCAAAAGCACCATTGCTTGTAAGTGCCCAGCCGTACTTTGGTGTCTCGTTACCGCCTTGATTAGACAACTCAAGTTTGCAAAGCCAGTGTGGCTCCAAACACCAAATCGATCACTTCCAAATAATAGGCATTCCCAGCAGTACAGTTTGCAGTGCTTCTCGGAGCCTTGTGAGCCATTGATAGCGCTCGTAGTTGGAACTTTGAAAGTGGCGAACAAACCCCTTTCCCGCCTGTGACAGGCTTTGTAGCGTCGGCGTCGGGCGACCTCTCCTTACAATGTCTAATTTTCTTGAAAAGTTAGTCTTGAGAATGGTGTTATAATTATATCCTCGACCAAATCGATATCTTCTCCTCCTTCCGCCATTGTGGGTTGAAAAAACAGCATAGTAGTACGCAAATTAATTTGTTTATCAAATTCAGTTTCCTAGTTCTGAGGTTCTGCTTAGACCTGCCCATAGGACCTGCCTCTCAATATTGGTAATCCAATCAAAAGACGCGCACGCACTACGCCTGCTAGCTGGCTCCTGTGTAACACTGGAGCCAACCAGCAGGCGTACAATAGCCAACTCTAAAGCTGATTGGTTGACACTAAATTTTCATTTCCATTCACTTTAAGCTACAAGCGCCCGCACTGTTGATTCTGAAGGCCCGAGGGCAGATTTTAGACCCCTGGCAACACATGATGGCTGAATATGATTGGATAAAAGATCTAACATAAAGACCAGCCCTTCAAATTTCAATCTGGGGCTGGAAGCAGTGCAACCAAGAGGAAAGCTATGAAATGAAGAGTATAACTCTTACTCTGGGGAATCATTTAATACATATGTGGGAAAATTATATTCTGATGATGTTTAGGCCAGCAGAGAAGGCCTTGCTGGCCCTGATGGCCCACCACTGCCCTGACCTAACCAAACATAGAGAATAATAAGGATCTCTAAGGTCAGGGCGGGACAGCAGGAATCAGGAGGATGGAATTATGGTCAGATTTGCCAAATGGAGGGTGAAGGAGAGCTTTGTATGCATCTCTGTGTGTGGAGTATAGGTTTTCCGGAGTTCTTTTCCCTGTGGTTGAACATTTAACATGTTGATAGAAATTTGGTAAAACTGATTTAAGTTTCCCTGCATTAAAGTCCACGGCCAATAGGAGCGCTGACTCTGGAAACGTTTTCTTGTTTGCTTATGACGGAATACAGCTCATTCAATGCTATCTTAGTGCCAGCCTCTGACTGTGGTGGTATGAAAACAGCTACAAAGAATATAGATGAAAACTCTCTCGGTAGGTAGTGTGGTTTGCAGCTTATCATGAGAAACTCTACCTCAGGCGAGCAATAGCACGAGATTTCCTAAGATATCGTGCACCAACTGTTGTTTACAAAAATACATAGACCTCCGCCCCTTGTCTTACCAGACGCCGCTGTTCTATCCTGCCGGTACATCGTTTAACCAGCCAGCTGTATGTAGTATGTCAGCAGTATGTCAGCAGTATGTTGATATTGTTGTCGTTCAGCCACGACTCCGTGAAGCATAAAATATTACAGTTTTTAATGCCCCGTTGATTGTTAAATCTTCTCAGTAACTCATCCATTTTATTGTCCAAAGATTGCATGTTTGCTAACAGAATTGATGGAAGTGGAGGTTTATTCAATGCCTCCGACTCCTCAGAATGCCCTCCGGCATCTCTTTCTCCGCCTCCTCTTCACACAGATCACTGGGGTCTGGGCCTGTTCCAGAGGGAGCCGTATATCCTCCGCCTCGGGCTCGTCAGAGTCGTGAAAGAAGAAAAAGGATTCTGCTAGTCCGTGGTGAGAAATCGCAGTCCTGATGTCTATGAGTTATTTTCGGTCATAATAGACAGTAGCGGCAACATTATGTACAAAAAGAGTAAAACAATATGTTACAAATAACGCAGATAAACAAACAAAAAAACATAATAGTTTGGGGGCACGGAAAACGTCTGCCTTCTGCTCTGGTGCCATCTAATCACCTCATAGCATGGTTATATCCTGATTATTCTGATTATAATGAACATCATCATCATCATCATCATCATCATGATCTGTACGTCAGGCTAATGTAAATGTAAAGTTTGCTTTAACAGAGGATACTGGTTGAAGAAACAACAAGCCAGGGGCTAAGAACACATTAAATCCCCCATCAGGTAGGTTGGCTCTTAATGGGATGACTCATGTAGTGGAGGCAGCTCTGCAGAGTGGTCACTAGCTGGCACAGCCACAAAGTAATAAAATCACATTTTAAACATAACTTAAACCTTAACCACTATGCTAAACCTAATGCCTAACCCTAACCATTAAGCCCAAAAATAGTTTTCATACATTTTTTCAATATAATCAAGTTTGACTTTGCAGCTGGCCAATCAAGCAGAAATCACTCAGTTCTGCTTCCAGGGCAAGATTCATGACAATAAAATTCAACCTGCTGCTATTGTAAGGCTTTGGTGCAACAATGTATAGGGACATATTTAAACAGTATGTGTTCTCTGCAGTAGGGTTTTAATCCCGTTGGGGGAATAGGAGCAAGGCATGATATTGATAAGCCATCGCATTGGGATTTACTTCTAGATGAGACAATTAAAGGGGTGTCAGCCTTTTCGAGCAAGCTACTAGACCAACTAGGTCCCAGATTAATCTGTCATTGTGGTTACGCCCCAAATGGCACCCTATTCCCTGTGGGCCGTGGTCAAAAGTGGTACATTATTAAGGGAATAGGATGCCATTTGGGAGGCACACAGTGTGACTCAGTATTTTCAAGGACATTTTAGCTCCTACAAAGAGGTGGGCTTTACAGCTGATTAGGAACTTGTGTAGCAATATTGGCACCTTTGTTATAGTAGGTACTTCTGATCGGGCTGATTTGTCAGTTAAAAAGGGTCCCTGCACTGCATCACATGTTTAAAAAAGAAAGTGTAACTGCAATGTCAGGTGGAACATTTCTGAAATATTTCAGGGCACATTTCATGACATGGGTTATTGTTAGTATTGCCACATTTGCCTGGGTCACAATCCAAAATTGTGTAATTTCCCTGGTGATGATAAGGACGCGTGGCATTTTCTAATTACATTTATTGCAGGTAAAATGATTTTGACCCAGGCGAGTGTGGCATGCTGTGCTGTGACATGCACAAAAACAGACTTGAAACTGTAGTTGAATGCAAACAAACTTGGCGCTTGGCTTTGTCTGCGAAAGACATTGTCACATTAATGATTTACCGTTGAAAAGTAACGTATTAACAGACAGATCTGTAGATATATATACTGAACACAGATACACTATGGGTATCCCATCACGTCTGTTATTTAGAGAGAACATTAGTTTAGGAATCCTGTTGGACCAACACTTACTTACTTACCCCTCTCTCTCTCTCTCTCTCTCAAATAGTTTTTCACAATGTGACACCTTGACAAGTTAATTTGCTTTAAGGTTACGACTGAAAGGAATTGAAAGAAAATTGAAAATAAAGCAAGTCAAGGATGGTGTGTCGGATGATACAATGCTCAGTATTTCTCTCTCCCCTCTACTGATGATAAATTATTTGGTCTCAAAGTGTTTGTTCTTTCCATGTTGGGCGTCAGGGACGGCGGTACGTACAGAGATAGAGAGAGACGAAATGGGACATGTGCGCGAGCCCTCACCCTTGACCCCTCGGCATGGCATTCAGAAATGAAGGCTTGTCTTTTTCCCATCAGGAACAAGGTAGCAGCAAGGTCAGCTGTTTCAATGAAGAGAAGAACTCTATTAGTGCTGTAGTGTTCTCGGAAAGCGAAGATAAAGGACAGTGTACGCTGCTCTTCTAAGAAACAACTCCCTCGATGGACCCATTGGACTGAATCATCTTTAGGTAACAGCTATATTGGCAACACTCCTCCCTATAGGCAACACTCCTCCCTATAGGCAACACTCCTCCCTATAGGCAACACTCCTCCCTATAGGCAACACTCCTCCCTATAGGCAACACTCCTCCCTATAGACAACACTCCTCCCTATAGACAACTAAATATTGTGTACATTGGACAGTATCAATCTGGATAACACTTAACTTGAAGCCGAGCATTATAATGCATTGTAAGCCTTGTTATAAGTATGTTGTCGTATTATCTCAATGATTCTGGTTTAATACAGCCATTGAACAGGCTCTTATAACTAGTAATAAATCATTATACCTATGGGTTGATACTGTAATCAAACATGCCTATAACTATATCAGTATACCTATTGGTTGATACTGTAATCATACATGCCTATAACTATATCATTATACCTATTGGTTGATACTGTAATCAAACATGCCTATAACTATATCAGTATACCTATTGGTTGATACTGTAATCATATATGCCTACAACTATATCAGTATACCTATTGGTTGATACTGTAATCATACATGCCTATAACTATATCAGTATACCTATTGGTTGATACTGTAATCATACATGCCTATAACTATATCATTATACCTATTGGTTGATACTGTAATCAAACATGCCTATAACTATATCATTATACCTATTGGTTGATACTGTAATCAAACATGCCTATAACTATATCAGTATACCTATTGGTTGATACTGTAATCATACATGCCTATAACTATATCAGTATACCTATTGGTTGATACTGTAATCAAACATGCCTATAACTATATCAGTATACCTATTGGTTGATACTGTAATCAAACATGCCTATAACTATATCAGTATACCTATTGGCTTAAAATAAAGTGTTACTCTAATCTGTAACAATGTCTTTTCCACAATGGCTAAGAGGAGGAACACTGTATAACAAAGTAACACATTCCCAGTGTATTGCTTTTTAACCAAAGCAACACAAGTCCCATTTATTGCGTAGTAACCAAAGCAACACATTCCCAGTGTATTGCTTTTTAACCAAAGCAACACAAGTCCCATTTATTGCGTAGTAACCAAAGCAACACATTCCCAGTGTATTGCTTTTTAACCAAAGCAACACAAGTCCCATTTATTGCGTAGTAACCAAAGCAACACATTCCCAGTGTATTGCTTTTTAACCAAAGCAACACAAGTCCAATTTATTGCTTAGTAACCAAAGCAACACAATCCCATTATATTGCTTATTAACCAAAGAAACACAATCCCAATGTATTAAGCATTCAGTTTCAAATAATAATGAACCAAGCAATAAGTACACTACTGGAATTATGGAATGATTCACAACCTAATACACAAATATTATCTTGAGTCCCAGAGTTCTCGAAGAATAATGAGTGGATTGGTATTTATGTTACTGAGTTATTTCTGTAGAGCAGAGGAACTCCCTCTAGTCCAGTGTATCCCAAACTCAGTCCTCAGGAATCCAAAGGGTGCACGTTTCGGTTTTTGCCCTAGCACTACACAGCTGATTCAAATAACCAATTAATCATCAAGCTTTGATTATTTGAATAAGCTGTGTAGTTTTAGGGCAAAAAACTAAATGTGCGCCCCGGGGGAGCCCCAGGACCGAGTTTGGGAAACGCTGCTGCAGTCTCTCAAAGGCAAGAAGAGGGAACAAGAGAAATCCCTGCTGTATCTTTAAAGTAATTCAAAATGATTTACTATGGCACGAACATAGAGGATCCTATACTGCTATCTAGAACCTGAAAGGGATCTTCGGCTGTCCCTATAGGAAAACCCTTTGAAGAACCCATTTTGGTTCAAGGTAGAACCCTATTGGGTTCCATGTAGAACCCTTTCCCCAGAAGGATCTACATAGAAACCAAAATAGTTCTACCTGGAACTAAAAAGGGTTCTGCCTAGAACCAAAAAGGGTTCTCCTATGGGGACGGCCAAAGAATCCTTTTGTAACCCTTTTTAGCTGTGTATTTTATTCATACTGTTATGTTAGGTGTGTATTTTATTCATACTGTTATATTAGGTGTGTATTTTATTAATACTGTTATATTAGGTGTGTATTTTATTCATACTGTCATGTTAAGAAGTGTGTATTTTATTCATACTGTTATATTAGGTGTGTATTTTATTCATACTGTCACGTTAAGAAGTGTGTATTTTAGTCATACTGTTATATTAGCTGTGTATTTTATTCATACTGTTATGTTAAGAAGTTGTATTTTATTCATACTGTCATGTTAGGTGTATTTTATTCATACTGTCATGTTAAGAAGTGTGTATTTTATTCATACTGTCATGTTAGGTGTGTATTTTATTCATACTGTTATATTAGCTGTGTATTTTATTCATACTGTCATGTTAAGAAGTGTGTATTTTATTCATACTGTTATGTTAGGTGTGTATTTTATTCATACTGTTATATTAGCTGTGTATTTTATTCATACTGTCATGTTAAGAAGTGTGTATTTTATTCATACTGTCATATTAGGTGTGTATTTTATTCATACTGTTATGTTAAGAAGTGTGTATTTTATTCATACTGTTATGTCAGGTGTGTATTTTATTAATACTGTTATGTTAGGTGTGTATTTTATTAATACTGTTATGTTAAGAAGTGTGTATTTTATTCATACTGTTATGTCAGGTGTGTATTTTATTAATACTGTTATGTTAGGTGTGTATTTTATTAATACTGTTATGTTAGGTGTGTATTTTATTCATACTGTCATGTTAGGTGTGTATTTTATTCATACTGTTATGTTAAGAAGTGTGTATTTTATTCATACTGTTATGTCAGGTGTGTATTTTATTAATACTGTTATGTTAGGTGTGTATTTTATTAATACTGTTATGTTAGGTGTGTATTTTATTCATACTGTCATGTTAGGTGTGTATTTTATTCATACTGTTATGTTAAGAAGTGTGTATTTTATTCATACTGTTATGTTAAGAAGTGTGTATTTTATTCATACTGTTATGTTAGGTGTGTATTTTATTAATACTGTTATGTTAGGTGTGTATTTTATTAATACTGTTATGTTAGGTGTGTATTTTATTCATACTGTCATGTTAGGTGTGTATTTTATTAATACTGTTATGTTAAGAAGTGTGTATTTTATTCATACTGTTATGTTAAGAAGTGTGTATTTTATTCATACTGTTATGTTAGGTGTGTATTTTATTAATACTGTTATGTTAGGTGTGTATTTTATTAATACTGTTATGTTAGGTGTGTATTTTATTCATACTTCATATTCATATTTTTATTTTTTTACCGGTTCTTCTCTTTATTCATGTTTTATTTCTGAATATTTATTATAAACTGTGCAGCACGGCCCATTCTATGGAAAATTGTACAAATCTGGATTTAAATGTATAGACATCGATTTAAAGGGTGGCTGAACCGATTTAGCCTGGGTTTTAATCCTCCTCATTAGGAAATGTGACTGAGAACCAGATGAGGTGCAACCATATAGTTTACTTGAGTCTTGTCCTTGAGCAAGGCACTTATCCCGAACTGCTTCTGTAAGTTGCTCTGGATAAGAGCTTCTGCTAAATGACTAAAATGTAAACAAAAATGGAGCAACTGCTTTAATCACGACTCAACTCTATCAATCACGAGGCAACTCTTTTAATCATGAGACTACCGTTTTTGGTACATCTGTGGATGTGCCATTTTGTTGCCAGGTATGAAACCGAATACATGTAGTCATAGAAACGAGAATAGTCAGAGAACAAAGACGCATTTGATTTTATTCATCTTGTTGAGTTGTATTAATAAATGTATTGTTGTTGAAAATGCTGCTCTTAATGAGTTAATAATTGCTTGATTCAGATTATCACGCAATTAGAAACTTTTAATCATTCGATGAGCAACAGTCGTCACATTAACTAATACAAAGTCATGACATATTGGTGCCCCCTGTGAGGAATCTAAGATAGGACTAGGCCGCACTGTTGGGTTAATTGCATACCAATTGTGTAGCAAGATACATATATACATTGCATGAGCAGGAAGCTGGGGAATTCAAGGCACAGGTGGAGAGAACCAGGGAGCTGGCATCGAAAGCCGAAAAGGACAAGCTACTGCTAGCCGAGGAACTGTGGGTGAGGGCAGATAAATTAGAAGATCTGTCTAACACTTATAATAAAGAACGCGAACAAACCAAGTCCGTATTCTAATGGAACAACTCGCTTTAGCCAAAACTAAATACGATGAAGTCCACATAAAACTGGATTAATCTGACAAGCTAGCAAGCGGTTGTGAATGAAACCACACAGAGCAATAATGCTCTATTCCAAAAGCTGCAGACCAAAGACGATCAGTTAACGTCTTGAGTGTAGAGGGCAGGATTTTCGTTTTTGGCTAAAAAAAAAAGTACCCATTTGGAACGGCCTATTTCTCAGGCCCAGAAACTAGAAAATGCATATAATTGTCAGATTAGGATAGAAAATCCAACCGGGAAGTGCTATTTTTCCTGAAAGCTCTCTGTTCCATTGGATGCCTTGCCTCCATTTAAAGGGATATCAACCAGATTCCTTTTATGGCTTCCTCAAGGTGTCAACAGTCTTTAGACATAGTTTCAGGCTTTTATTTTGAAAAATGAGTGAGAAAGATCACATCGCGTCAGTGGATAGCTGGGTGTTCACAGAGTTTTGCTTGCGCAACAGAGTGGGGCAGCCATTGTCTCTCCCTCTCCTACTGAAAAAGCTACAGTCCCGGTTGATATATTATCGATGATATATTTTTAAAACAACCTGAGGATTGATTATAAAAAACGTTTGACATGTTTCTGTGGACATTACGGATACTATTTGGAAATTTTCGTCTGCAATGTCGTGACCGCTCGAGCCTGTGGAATTCTGAACAACGCGCCAAACAAATGGAGGTATTTTGGATAACAATTATCTTTATGGAACAAAAGGAACATTTATTGTGCAACTGGGAGTCTCGTGAGTGCAAACATCCAAAGATCAAAGGTAAGCAATTTAATTTATTGCTTTTCTGACTTTCGGGACCAATCTACTTGGCTGCTAGTGTTTGTAATATTTTGTCTACTGAGAGAGATGTTCTTGTTATGCTTTTGCCGAAAAGCTGTATTTAAATCTGACACGCCAGGTGGATTAACAACAAGCTAGGCTGTGTTTTGCTATATATTGCACTTGTGATTTCATGAAAATTAAATATTTTTAGTAATTTAATTTGGCGCGCTGCAATTCAGTGGGTGTTGATGAAAATGATCCCGCTAACGCGATGGGTGCGTTACGTTAATGAACACAATGACCAAGTTGGAGGACAAAATAGCAGAACTCATTGAAGTCGCTGATTTAATGAAGGATGAGAAAGAGCAGGTGAGAAAGTTGGAAATGGTGACCTCTAAACAAAAGGAGGACATCGCATCACTGGATCTCTCACTCCACACTCGAGACCTCTCACTGCAAACAATGACAGATAAGTATGAGGCCGAGCAGAGCAAGGGCGAATAAATAAATAAATAAATAAATAAACACCCTCAACTCCCAGGTGGACTCTGCGATGTAGCAGAACACCACCCTTAGGTATCATCTGGAGGAACTCCAGAACAGTCACGTACTATCGCGGGACAACCAAACCAAGCAACCAAGCTCACATCCGGAACTCAGAGACCGAGGGAATGTAGATGACAGGAGATTTCAGCCTCTTTCTCTTGGCCATTCGGCCCACAGTGAATTGGGGCCTCCTCGCCAACACAACCACAGCTTGACTTTTCCTCTTGGCCTTTCGGCCCACAATTCCCCAAGGGAGAGTGCAGATGCTCCCCGGCACTTGGCGGTGGTTCTGTGACTAGCAAACACGATAGCTCGTTGGCTAACAATATCCGACAAGCTCAAAATGAACCTCCACAAGCCTACTATCACCGGCTTTGTTCAGCTTACTTTGGTATGCTCACTGAAACCGGAATGGAGGATCTATTGCCATTTAAACAACTTTTCCTGTCAAACATGTCTCCCAAATTCATTATTAACTACTTGGGTCCTACTGCCCACGTTGGGTTGCCAATCTCAACGCTCCGAGAACTTGCAAGCACCGCTTTTGAAGCATCAAAAGCAAGCCGGGCTAAGAGCCCAGACACCTCGACTTTTGAGCTTAGGCGTGAACCATCACTCGAATTAGAAGGTGCTGCATCGGGGACATGTGCGGTAAAAGATGAAGATCAAAGGGGGTGGCTACCAAGTAACCACCACCCCAACATCCACCGCCATAACAATAGCTACGATGAACGTCCCCAATCTTACAGGTCCCGTAGAGATCAACCTAGCCGACATGCACCTGCGCCTAACTCTCACAAAGGGTCAGGACCTAAGGGAAACAAGCGTAACAAGGGCAACAAAGTGTTCAACAATGATCTAAACGCTAACCAAAAAAATCTAGAAGCTCTGATAAGAGATGTACTGCATCGTAAGAAATCTGAGAAGGAGGACAAGGATAAGTCATCATGACTAGGGGTAAAATCGTTGGAAACCAAGTCCGCCAAAATCATGCAATTCGAGAGGATGCAAACATTTACCCCCGCCCTCACTCAAATCACTGTCCAGGAACCGCTCGTTCTAGACGAGGTTTTGTCTACAGACTTGGATACGGATGTGGAGATGCACAAGATAAGCAGCTTTGCAACAGATGATTCCTCTCCCATTCCGATAGAGGACCTACTGGGTCACGTAGGTGATTTATCGGTCTTGGAAATCAACACAGATTACAAACCGCTCCGTTCTCCCAACCTACTCCATTTTGTTGGGGATATGACGAGAAAAAACAACTCAAACAGGCAATACTTCAGAACAGTCCTGGAGGACTAAAATGAACTAAAAAGGGCAGTGGACCCTGCAAAACGTTGGTTAAAAACAGAACATTGCAATACCAATCTTCGAGGCTTCACGCAAGCTACCTCGCCCCTAACCAAGCGTCTCCTACTTAAACTCAACTTTGAAAGCGTGTCACTGATCCACTAGCATTGATATTGAACGGATGCTGATTGGGATCGATTTAATTGACCGTTTGGTTCCACTAATGGATTGGAAAACCAATAAAATTTGGTCACAAATATCTATGCCAACTCTGTTGACTTCACCACATTCTTCCAAGGCTACCTGCCATACATTGTGCAACGATGTGGGTTCGATG
Organism: Oncorhynchus mykiss; assembly: GCF_057628025.1. NCBI lineage: Eukaryota > Metazoa > Chordata > Actinopteri > Salmoniformes > Salmonidae > Oncorhynchus > Oncorhynchus mykiss. The sequence continues at coordinate 72,485,433 of NC_143028.1, forward strand.
TCAGCATCTGACGCAAACCCGGTGAACTTGTCCATGAGCCCGCCATTGGTGGCAAATGACAAGGTGAGTTCAACTCGGAACTTAACCGAACATGAGGTTTTCCTGTGTGGCTTGGGTGACTCACCAGCCGACACTTACCACCCTCCTCTGATTGGGGGCATGTGCCTAAACAGCACTATGATTGAGGATGCCAGACTGGCAACCTGATCAGAAAAATCCGCAATCAGTTTGGAAATGTTCAATGAAATTTCAAAAAACTGCCATCTCCTTGTGCCGAAAACGTTTAGATTTCCACTGGGAACGACTCCCCAGATGACACTCACCGCAGTAGGGGTGTGTGCGCTATCGATCCGCATTGGAACCAAGGAAGTATCTCACTACCTACTGGTTGTCACGCAACTCCCACATACAGTCTATGTGGGAGCGGACATTTTGGTAAGATTGGGTGTTAACAGGTGACCCCGACCATTGGCTAGGACTCAAAATACACAACCCAAGCTGGCAGATCCAACTGATGTAGTACAAATTATTGACACTGTAAGTGTAGAATTTAAAGTACAGAAATGCTAGTTATGATTGTGGAGGATTAACCTGTTATGTAGAGGAAATGTAAGGGACTTGATTAACTACACTCTACAGGTTATTGTGGAGTAATTGTGGAGCAACATCACGATATCGAAGGTCAACCTGCATTCTGAAGGGCAACCTGCATTCTGAAGGGCAACCTGTATTCTGAAGGGCAACCTGCATTCTGAAGGGCAACCTGCATTCTGAATGCCCAATACTGCCCTACAGAAGGCAAAATACACTAACAAAAAACTTGTCTTTTTTTTGTCTAGACAGATAGCAATTTCTGATATGCCATGTTCTGATCAACTAGTTTGTTCTTGTGTCAGGAACCTTAATACCACATTAATTAGATAATATACCTGGTCATTACCACAAGTCAAATATTTTTCACCAAATCCATAGCTACTATGTTTTGCCTTTGCAGTGCAGCATAGGTTTCTAGCATTATGATCTTACTTCACATGCATACAGTACACGCGCACACACACACACACACACACACACACGATCCCAGCAAAGGTATGCACACAATGAGCCTAATCCTAAAAAGATTAAAAAACATTTTCGAAAGAGTTTGTTTTTTAATCCAGGACTAGGTGTAATCTGTGTAAAAAGCACCTCGTCGTATCGTATCTCTACGGGACGGATGGAGTGAGTAAAAAAAAAAAAAAAAAGGTGAAATCTGTGTAAAAAGCACCTCGTCGTATCGTATCTCTACGGGACGGATGGAGTAAAAAGCACCTCGTAGTATCGTATCTCTACGGGACGGATGGAGTAAAAAGCACCTCGTAGTATCGTATCTCTACGGGACGGATGGAGTAAAAAGCACCTCGTCGTATCGTATCTCTACGGGACGGATGGAGTAAAAAGCACCTCGTCGTATCGTATCTCTACGGGAAGGATGGAGTAAAAAGCACCTCGTCGTATCGTATCTCTACGGGACGGATGGAGTAAAAAGCACCTCGTCGTATCGTATCTCTACGGGACGGATGGAGTAAAAAGCACCTCGTAGTATCGTATCTCTACGGGACGGATGGAGTAAAAAGCACCTCGTAGTATCGTATCTCTACGGGACGGATAGAGTAAAAAGCACCTCGTCGTATCGTATCTCTATGGGACGGATGGAGTAAAAAGCACCTCGTCGTATCGTATCTCTACGGGAAGGATGGAGTAAAAAGCACCTCGTCGTATCGTATCTCTACGGGACGGATGGAGTAAAAAGCACCTCGTCGTATCGTATCTCTACGGGACGGATGGAGTAAAAAGCACCTCGTAGTATCGTATCTCTACGGGACGGATGGAGTAAAAAGCACCTCGTCGTATCGTATCTCTACGGGACGGATGGAGTAAAAAGCACCTCGTAGTATCGTATCTCTACGGGACGGATGGAGTAAAAAGCACCTCGTCGTATCGTATCTCTACGGGACGGATGGAGTAAAAAGCACCTCGTCGTATCGTATCTCTACGGGACGGATGGAGTAAAAAGCACCTCGTCGTATCGCATCTCTATGGGACGGATGGAGTAAAAAGCACCTCGTAGTATCGTATCTCTACGGGACGGATGGAGTAAAAAGCACCTCGTCGTATCGTATCTCTACGGGACGGATGGAGTAAAAAGCACCTCGTCGTATCGTATCTCTACGGGACGGATGGAGTAAAAAGCACCTCGTCGTATCGTATCTCTACGGGACGGATGGAGTAAAAAGCACCTCGTAGTATCGTATCTCTACGGGACGGATGGAGTAAAAAGCACCTCGTAGTATCGTATCTCTACGGGACGGATAGAGTAAAAAGCACCTCGTCGTATCGTATCTCTACGGGACGGATGGAGTAAAAAGCACCTCGTCGTATCGTATCTCTACGGGAAGGATGGAGTAAAAAGCACCTCGTCGTATCGTATCTCTACGGGACGGATGGAGTAAAAAGCACCTCGTCGTATCGTATCTCTACGGGACGGATGGAGTAAAAAGCACCTCATAGTATCGTATCTCTACGGGACGGATGGAGTAAAAAGCACCTCGTCGTATCGTATCTCTACGGGACGGATGGAGTAAAAAGCACCTCGTAGTATCGTATCTCTACGGGACGGATGGAGTAAAAAGCACCTCGTCGTATCGTATCTCTACGGGACGGATGGAGTAAAAAGCACCTCGTCGTATCGTATCTCTACGGGACGGATGGAGTAAAAAGCACCTCGTCGTATCGCATCTCTATGGGACGGATGGAGTAAAAAGCACCTCGTAGTATCGTATCTCTACGGGACGGATGGAGTAAAAAGTACCTCGTCGTATCGTATCTCTACGGGACGGATGGAGTAAAAAGCACCTCGTCGTATCGTATCTCTACGGGACGGATGGAGTAAAAAGCACCTCGTAGTATCGTATCTCTACGGGACGGATGGCGTAAAAAGCACCTCGTCGTATCGTATCTCTACGGGACGGATGGAGTAAAAAGCACCTCGTAGTATCGTATCTCTATGGGACGGATGGAGTAAAAAGCACCTCGTCGTATCGTATCTCTACGGGACGGATGGAGTAAAAAGCACCTCGTCGTATCGTATCTTTACGGGACGGATGGAGTAAAAAGCACCTCGTCGTATCGTATCTCTACGGGACGGATGGAGTAAAAAGCACCTCGTCGTATCGTATCTCTACGGGACGGATGGAGTAAAAAGCACCTCGTCGTATCGTATCTCTACGGGACAGATGGAGTAAAAAGCACATAGAATGGAGAATCTCTATTGAACATGATTCATCTTCTTAATCTGTGTCCGGGAAACCGGTCCTACAGGTTTGCGCTCAATCGATCTCCTCAAGCCTCTCTCCATATACCATATATTGGACTCAATAACCACACCGCCTCTCAGCATCAAGCACTTGACAATGATTGCAACAGAGAGACACTTACACTAATTTCACTGTCAAGTAGAGACAGGGGGTTTTGTTGAGCTCTTTCCCAGCCATCTTCATTTCTATGCAAAGGGAGTTGCTTCTTTCTCTGTCTTGTCACCCGTGTCTGAGAAACCATTATTCACGGGGCTAAGATGAATCGTTTTTTTAGTCGAGAAGTCTACAAAATAGGAAGAAAGTGATTTGCTCGACGCAGGCCAAAACCTCATGAAATTAAGTTGCTAAATGTTTTATCTTTTGCAGATATAGTGGACTTTAAAATACTTCGTAGTGAATAGGTTTGAAGTAATAACATTTCATTGACAGTACACACTAAGAAAAAAATAATTTTATGCCCATGGGAGAACTCTTTGAAGAACCCTTTTGTGTTCTTACCTGTACACCTATAAATTCAAAACAGAGTCGAGTAAGCTGACTGGCCATTAACTTTTATTAAAGTGAATATGTTGAATTTCTACATGGAAAAGATACTTCATTAACAACAAAAGCACAATGACAACACATCCATCTGCACATGACTGATTCTCTTAAATAAAGTCAACTATGGAAAAATAGGGGGAAAAGTACCGTCCTATGATAGCTATGTCTTGAGAAGGTGACACACAAAGAAATCTCATTGCAAAGTATCCTCTTTTATAGGCTTAATAGATACATACTTTCTTTAAAACAGGTAAATTATCTGGGACAAACTCCTTTAAAGACAAGCAACGTAACTCAAACCACTAGTAAACCTAACAATAGAAGGATTCCATTGCATCCCTTATATAACAATAAGACAGCAGCAGGGTGCAACTACCCCCCCCCCCCCCCCCCCCCCCCCGACTAGAGTAGGAACCATTCAGCATTTGAAACACATCACATATTGGTTCCTATCTAAGGAAATAAGTTATCTGTAGGTTACGCATTGAGAATGCAAAGCAACTCATTTCTGAGGCTCGGTCAATCGCTGGTCTGCATGCATTTTAAACAGCGAGCTCCAGTCGTTTTCTTCAAATTCTACTTAAGTGTAAGCAAGTTATAGCAAGTAGTCATTAAAAAGCATGTAGTGTATCACATTGCAGTAACTGTATCATGTGTCTCTATTGCTGTCAGGAATGAAAATGCACTGACTAAACTGGAATCGTTTGATTCAAGCCACGTGATCGATTCTAGCATGGTATCGGAGTGAGAGCTTCAAAAGCGTCGCCATTGGCTTTTACAATGCAAAGAATCGCTTTCATGTCTATACATTTGGCTGCTTTTCCTCACCCCCTTTTTCTTGTTGAGAAACAGCGCATTATGGTAATGACCAGTATTAGTTAACTGTACATAACAAATGTGTTGCAGAACGATGCTGTAGTAACGCAGTGTTCTGTGTGCGCACAGAAACACGTGGATGCCTTTTGAATCTCTTGTCTTGGGGGTTGTGTTGTGTGTTTGGGGGCGAGCGGGAGATATGGTGTTCGGTGGTCTGTTGCTAGTTGTTAGTCATGATCCACCAGGATGCTAGGGGGAAAAGAGAGGAGTTCTACTTGAGCTGGGGATAAATGGGTAAATAACATGCCATTTCTAGCAAATCTGGGTTAAAAATACTTTTGCTGGGCTTGATTGAGCTTGCCTGGCACAATCTAACCAATAGAATATTTGCAAATCCCTGGCTCTCCAGGCAGGCTAAAGCAAATGCTAAAACTATTTGAAGGATTTAAAATAGTATTTGAACCCAGGTCTGCTTTCTGATACGTATCCATAGAAGGTAAGTTGTGTTCCCTTTTGGATGGCTTAAACTGCTCTCTCAAAATCATCATTTTGTATTTTCATAAGCCAATGCAAATCGCTCAAAGACCAGTGTGAAATTATGCATTTGGCTCAATGCAACATTTTACATTTGAAATGTGTATGTATTTTTGTTGGGGGGGGGTGGGGGGGGGTGAGCAATAATGTTCAAAGCATACATTTTCAAGAAAACACAAGTGACACTGTACTAACATTGAGTGGCTGCTGCCAACATACTGACTCAACTCTAGCCACTTTTTAAATCCGTTTTTTTACCAGGTAAATTGACTGAGAACACGTTCTCATTTGTAGGAACGACCTGGGGAATAGTTACAGGGGAGAGGAGGGGGATGAATGAGCCAATTGTAAACTGGGGATTATTAGGTGACCGTGATGATTTGAGGGCCAGATTGGGAATTTAGCCAGGACCCCTACTCTTACAATAAGTGCCATGGGATCTTTAATGACCACAGAGAGTCAGGACACCCATTTAACATCCCATCCAAAAGATGGCACCCTACACAGGGCAGTGTCCCCAAACACTGCCATGAGTGCCTCCTACTGGCACTCCAACACCCCTTCCAGCAGCATCTGGTCTCCCATCCAGGAACTGACCAGGACCAACCCTGCTTAGCTTCAGAATCAAGCCAGCAGGGTGGTATGCTGCTGGCTTGATAATGAAAAAAATGATGTAATACATGTATCACTAGCCACTTTAAACAATGCCACTTTATATAATGTTTACATACCCTACATTACTCATCTCATATGTATATACTGTACTCTATACCATCTACTGCATCTTGCCTATGCTGTTTGGCCATCACTCATTCATATATTTTTATGTACATATTAGTATTAATTCCTAGATATTACTGCATGGTCGGAACTAGAAGCACAAGCATTTTGCTACACTCGCATTAACATCTGCTAATCATGTGTATGTGACATAAAATTTGATTTGATTATAGGAAGGTATAGATTGTAACACACACACACACACACCTGGGAGCAGCATGGTAGACACAAGCTTGGGATCCTCCAGCATATCAATGACACAGCGCTGGAAATTTTTACTGGCATCGGACTGCAGGTAGCTAGGGAGGACAAGAACACAGCAACAATCAATAGACATGTGACATGACAGTAAGACATAATCAACATTATTATTAATGTCCAATAGGAGAAAGGCTTGGTTAGTAAACCACATTACACAATACAACTAATATGTTTGGACTGATATTCCTAGTCTCTTTGCACTAAATATATGCACATGTATTAATGAGAATTAGAATGTAATCATACTGAATGTTAAGATGTTGAACAAATATGACTGTGTCAGTCTGATCTACCCTGTACAGGTCGGTGTGTTTAAATCAACCCTGAGATACAGGTTGGTGTGTTTAAATCAACCCTGAGATACAGGTCGCGTGCGTTTAAATCAACCCTGAGATACAGGTCGCGTGTGTTTAAATCAACCCTGAGATACAGGTCGCGTGTGTTTAAATCAACCCTGAGAAACAGGTCGGCGTGTTTAAATCAACCCTGAGAAACAGGTCGGTGTGTTTAAATCAACCCTGAGATACAGGTCGCGTGTGTTTAAATCAACCCTGAGATACAGGTTGGTGTGTTTAAATCAACCCTGAGATACAGGTCGCGTGTGTTTAAATCAACCCTGAGATACAGGTTGGTGTGTTTAAATCAACCCTGAGATACAGGTCGCGTGTGTTTAAATCAACCCTGAGAAACAGGTCGGTGTGTTTAAATCAACCCTGAGAAACAGGTCGGTGTGTTTAAATCAACCCTGAGATACAGGTTGGTGTGTTTAAATCAACCCTGAGATACAGGTTGGTGTGTTTAAATCAACCCTGAGATACAGGTCGCGTGTGTTTAAATCAACCCTGAGAAACAGGTCGGTGTGTTTAAATCAACCCTGAGATACAGGTCGGTGTGTTTAAATCAACCCTGAGATACAGGTCGGTGTGTTTAAATCAACCCTGAGATACAGGTCGGTGTGTTTAAATCAACCCTGAGATACAGGTCGGTGTGTTTAAATCAACCCTGAGATACAGGTCGGTGTGTTTAAATCAACCCTGAGATACAGGTCGGTGTGTTTAAATCAACCCTGAGAAACAGGTCGGTGTGTTTAAATCAACCCTGAGATACAGGTCGGTGTGTTTAAATCAACCCTGAGATACAGGTTGGTGTGTTTAAATCAACCCTGAGATACAGGTTGGTGTGTTTAAATAAACCCTGAGAAACAGGTTGCGTGTGTTAAATCAACCCTGAGATACAGGTCGGTGTGTTTAAATCAACCCTGAGATACAGGTCGGTGTGTTTAAATCAACCCTGAGATACAGGTCGGTGTGTTTAAATCAACCCTGAGAAACAGGTCGGTGTGTTTAAATCAACCCTGAGATACAGGTCGGTGTGTTTAAATCAACCCTGAGATACAGGTTGGTGTGTTTAAATCAACCCTGAGATACAGGTTGGTGTGTTTAAATAAACCCTGAGAAACAGGTTGCGTGTGTTAAATCAACCCTGAGATACAGGTTGGTGTGTTTAAATAAACCCTGAGAAACAGGTTGCGTGTGTTAAATCAACCCTGAGATACAGGTTGCATGTGTTTAAATAAACCCTGAGAAACAGGTTGCGTGTGTTAAATCAACCCTGAGATACAGGTTGCGTGTGTATCATGATATTAGAGATGGGCCATCTGCTCATCATCAGAGGAGGAAAGAAATGAGCAGCTTTCCAGCGTTACACACACACATACTACAGACCCACCTCATCCAGGAGATACGATCCTGCCAAAACTCATATATAATGAAGCACGACTTCCCTGGGAGCTTCTGGATAGACACACTGACAGAGAGAGAGAGAGCGGGAGGGAGGAGAGAGAGACAGAAAGAGACCGAGAGTGTTGAAATTAGCATCTGGTAGAGTGAGTCAATCAGGCCAAAGCAATAAGATCTAATTTGAATTAAATGGGCACAAATCCATCATGATGCATAACTGTGTCTGTTTATTTTTTAAATGAACAGGAAAATTGATGAATTAATATTTCCTTTGAAAAAGTACATTTAACTAATTCTTAGGAATCCCATAATTGGGAAGCAAATAGAACAATCTCATTGATGACACATTTTCTATCATCTAGGAATAGGCTTTTCCTGCCAATGTGATCTGACCAGGAAGAACCAGGAAGAACTGGGCTCCCGAGTGGCACAGCAGTCTAAGGCACTGCATCTCAGTGCAAGAGGCGTCACTACAGTCCCTGGTTCGATTCTGGGCTGTATCACATCCGGCCGTGATTGGGAGTCCCATAGGGCGGCACAAAATTGGCCCAGCATCTCCGGGGTAGGCCGTCATTGTAAATAAGAATTTGTTCTTAACTGACTTGCCTAGATAAATAAAGGATACATATTTTTTTTAAAAGAAACTCTGGGCCGTAGTTTCATTTTTACAGGCCAGGTCAGGTGAAACACTTGGCAGCGAGTCGTGTGCCAAGCCACTGTGCTTCGGGATCAAAGCCAGGTAACTCTCTATCACTTTGATTTCACTTACTGCAAGTTGTCGCTGTGGTTGGATGTGGCATCCGCGTAGCTCTTGAGTACCCTCTGGAACTTATCAAGGTCCTCCTCCGTTGCCAACATCTGCCTCTGCACCAGCAGGATGTTCTGTTGGCACGGACGCCACAAGGAAATACATCATTTACATACATTTATTAAATCAAATTTAAATCAAATGTTATTTGTCACATGCGCCAAATACAAACAGGTTTAGACCTTACCGTGGAATGCTTACTTACAAGGCCTTAACCAACAAGACAGTTCAAGAAATAGAGTTGACAAAATAAACCAAAGTATTTTCTTTAAATAAAAAGTAACACGATAAAATAATAATGAGGCTATATACAGGGGGTACTGGCACCGAGTCAATGTGGGGGTACAGGTTAGTCGAGGTAATTTGTAAAGGGGTAAAGGCCATTTGATTAATTGTTCAGCAGTATTATGGCTTGGGGGTATAAACTGTTAAGCCTTTTGGACCTAGACTTAGCGCTCCGGTGCCGCTTGCCGTGTGGTTTTCAGAGAGAACGGTCTATGACTAGGGTTGCTGGAATCTTTGACAATTTTTTGGGCCTTCCTCTGACACTGCCTAGTATGTAGGACCTGGATGGCAGAAAGCTTGGCCCCAGTGATGTACTGGGCCGTACGCACTAGCCTCTGTAGTGCCTTACGGTCGGATGCCGAGCAGTTGCCATACCAGGCGGTGATGCAACCGGTCAGGATGCTCTCGATGGTGCAACTGTAGAAGTTTTTGAGGATCTGGGGACCCATGCCAAATCTTTTCAGTCTCCTGAAGGGGAAAAGTCATTGTAGTGCCCTCTTCACGACTGTCTTGGTGTGTTTGGACCATGTTAGTTTGTTGGTGATGTGGACACCAAGGAACTTGAAACTCTCGACCAACTCCACTACAGCCCTGTCGATGTTAATGGGGGCCTGTTCGGCCCTCCTTTTCCTGTAGTCCAAAATCATCAGCTATTAGTTAGAAATTGCTCTAGAAACTACCTTAAGTTTCCTTCAAACTGCACGCAGAGACATAAAAATGGTATCCATGAGTTAATCTGACTCTGGGTAAGTAGTAAAAAGGGCTAGGTTAATCGACTCTGGGTAAGTAGTAAAAAGGGCTAGGATAATTGACTCTGGGTAAGTAGTAAAAAGGGCTAGGTTAATTGACTTTGTCAGTAGAACAAAGGGCTAAAATTGCCAAAATGTCGCACTATCCATGTAAGCCTTATTTATATCCTACAGAGTACACAATGCAATAACGTCAATTAGCTATGTAAAATGGTAACGCCACATATTTGCTCAGCAAACATAAGTGCAGCCCTGCAATTTATACATCGAAGCAAGTACGCAAGATTGCCATTTTGAGTAGCTAATTGCCTTCTTGCGTTGCGTACATAAGGTATACATTAGGCTTCAACATACAGTAGGTAGGTAACAAAAACATATCAGTCATATCTTTCAGAAAGCAGCTATCAGCTAAATCAGTGCTGGTAAGAAAAGATGAGTGCTCAAGAAAGACAAGAACAGTAAGGTGTTTGAGGGACGACATCAAACACTCCTCTGAGCTCCTACAGCTGAGCTATAGGCAACAGCTGAGCTCCTACAGCTGAGCTATAGGCAACAGCTGGGCTCCTACAGCTGAGCTATAGGCAACAGCTGGGCTCCTACAGCTGAGCTATAGGCAACAGCTGAGCTCCTACAGCTGAGCTCCTACAGCTGAGCTCCTATAGCTGAGCTCCTACAGCTGAGCTATAGGAAACAGCTGGGCTCCTACAGCTGAGCTATAGGCAACAGCTGGGCTCCTACAACTGAGCTATAGGCAACAGCTGGGCTCCTACAGCTGAGCTATAGGCAACAGCTGAGCTCCTACAGCTGAGCTATAGGCAACAGCTGAGCTCCTACAGCTGAGCTATAGGCAACAGCTGAGCTCCTACAGCTGAACTATAGGCAACAGCTGGGCTCCTACAGCTGAGCTATAGGCAACAGCTGGGCTCCTACAGCTGAGCTATAGGCAACAGCTGGGCTCCTACAGCTGAGCTATAGGCAACAGCTGGGCTCCTACAAAGACAGACGCAGGTTGGAGGAGCAGATGGGGGAGTGTTTTTTTGTGCCTGTGAGGGGAAGCTCAATGTGTGAATGATGAAATTGAAAGTCTGGAGGTTTTCTGAGTACAGTCACCCAAGGGCGGATGCTATGTGAATTCATTTGGTTGCGCGTTGTGCATTCCGCTTTGAAAATCAAAAACAAGATGGATCATGGAACATAGAACAGTGAAACTGAAGCACTCACTGTAAAAAACGTGTCAACGTAAAATCCTGAATTACCCTGACTTTAAAAAAAACATTCAACTTTTAAAGTGTACTTTCATTGGATAACTGTGCTGTTAAACTCCAATGACACCCTGTGGCCCAAGGTGCCCCTAAGTGTATTAATAAAGTTGTATTGAACTGAATCGAATTTTTAGTAACAACAATCATCACTTACAGATTTATAGGTACTGGCCAGTGTATCTTCTTTCAGGGGTTCCAATTTTGGACTCTGAAAAAAAAAAGAGGTTAAAAACCTACTTATAATGGGGAAAGCTCAAACTCAAAGTTCAAGAAGTGGGGGTTTTCTTTTCCTTTTTTTATTTGTTGAGTATTTTACTCCTTTTTTTCTCCCCAATTTTGATCTTGTCCCATTGCTGCAACTCCCCAACAGGCTCGGGAGGCGAAGGTTGAGTCATGCGTCCTACAAAACATGACCCAAGCAAACTGCACTTCTTAACACCCGCCTGCTTAACCCAGAGGCCAGCCTGCAGGCACCCGGCCCACCACAAGGAGTCGTAGGGCACGATGAGCCAAGTAAAGCCCCTCCGGCCAAACCCTTCCCTAACTTGGACAACGCTGGGCCAATTGTGCGCTGCCCTATGGGACTCCCAGTCACGGCCGGTTGTGACATAGCCTGGGATCACTGCGATGCAGTGCCTTAGACCTCCGCACCACTCGGGAGGCCCATGTGTTTAAATACTTTAGCTCTGCTTGACAGAGCTTTACTGATGGAATGGAACCAATGGAAAAATCCCAAAAGTGTAAACCACACCCATGTGGCTCATTCAAACTCTCAAACTATCTGAAAGAAAACAAATACTACTTGAACCTAGGTCTGACTATATTATACATCTCATGCACAGTATATAATATAATCCAATACATTGTATCATTGACAAACAGTCTGACAAGAGTTTATTTCAACCCCTGCCCACACATTTAGAACCCTCTATTTCCATTCAATCATGAGAAAGAGCAATATAAGCTATCATATTAAAGTAGAGTATGAAGTTGAACCTAAAGGTGAAATAGCTCACTGCAAAGGGAATGAGAGGCTGTGAGGTGAAGATTGATATTGCACTACAGTACGTGCTGCAGGTTAGGAATTGCTCTGATATTGCAGTACAGGTTCCTCTTGATTGACAGACGAGACAGTCATACAGATAGGCAGGCAGGCGAAAGAAAGGGCTTAGGGAGTAAAAGAATGACAGACAGACAGAACAGGAGATAGAGAGAGCATAGGGATTTAAAGTTGTGAGGGAGAGAGAAAGAGAGAACATATGGCAAGAACCGGTTAAAGGAATGAGCAGCACAGAGCAAGAGATATTCAGGTTGTCAGGATGAGATATCCCCAGGACAGTCCAGTACCTGCCACTCCAGCTTGTCCAATAGCAACTGGAGCCTGTTGATCTGGGAGCACCAGTGGTCATCAGTCTCCATGGTGACTCCTAAGAAACACACACACACGTTTCCTTTACTTGTCAGGATTTTCTGGGGAGTAAAAATATGTTCCCATTCAAAATCACATTTTCCCAAACCCCTAACCATAACTCCTAACCCCAAACCTAAAGTAGCATTTTTACTTTTCAATAACCACAACAACATCATTTAGCAGACATGTTTGTTTATATCAACTTACAACAGTGAGTGCAATTTTTTGTTGTTTTATTGTTGACACTGGGCGGAATCAAACTCAGAACCCTGGCGTTGTTACTTTTTCACTCCACGGGGAGTTGAGATGTAGCGGGGTGTTGCGTTCCCTTCTCCAAGAGGCGTACATAACAGCCACACTCTTCCCAACTGAGCCACACAGGACTGTGTGGATTAAACATTGGTATTACCTGTAGTGAGAATGCCTGAGTAGGGGTCGGTGGGGGAGAGGCACATGTTCTTCTGAACCTTGCGGCCACATCGCCTGCTGTTCCTCTGCGCCGAGGGATGCTCCACCACCTTCACCTCTCTCCTGAAAACAGACAGAACCAGAAAAGCAAGAGGAATAAACATCAAAACAACTGTCAGAGAGGTGAGAAAGGGAGGGATGGTACTGGTCACAGGGAACGAAGAGAGGAGGAATAACATTCAGAGAAGAAGAGAATAGTGGAGAATGATGATGGTAGATGGTAGGCAGTAGAAAGTAGGCGGTAGAAAGTAGTCGGTAGAAGGTAGACAGTAGGCAGTAGACGGTAGGCAGTAGACGGTAGGCAGTAGAGGGTAGTAGTAGTAGGCGGTAGACTGTAGGCGTCAGGCAGTAGAGGGTCATCAGGTCAGTGGAGGAGAGGCAGCAGTAGATGGTAGCAGCAGCAGGCGGTAGCAGCAGTATGCGGTAGCAGCAGTAGATGGTAGCAGCAGTAGACGGTAGCAGCAGAAGGCGGTAGCAGCAGTAGGCGGTAGCAGCAGTAGATGGTAGCTGCAGTAGGTGGTAGCAGCAGTAGCAGCAGAAGACGGTAGCAGCAGAAGGCGGTAGCAGCAGAAGGCGGTAGCAGCAGTAGGCGGTAGCAGCAGTATGCGGTAGCAGCAGTAGACGGTAGCAGCAGTAGACGGTAGATGGTAGCAGCAGTAGCAGCAGAAGACGGTAGCAGCAGTAGACGGTAGCAGCAGTAGACAGTAGATGGTAGCAGCAGTAGGCGGTAGCAGCAGTAGACGGTAGCAGCAGAAGACGGTAGCAGCAGAAGACGGTTACAGCAGTAGACGGTAGCAGCAGTAGACGGTAGCAGCAGTAGACGTTAGATGGTAGCAGCAGTATGCGGTAGCAGCAGTAGACAGTAGATGGTAGCAGCAGTAGGCGGTAACAGCAGTAGACGGTAGCAGCAGTAGACGGTAGATGGTAGCAGCAGTAGGCGGTAACAGCAGTAGACGGTAGCAGCAGTAGACAGTAGATGGTAGCAGCAGTAGACAGTAGATGGTAGCAGCAGTAGGAGGTAGCAGCAAAAGACGGTAGCAGCAGTAGACAGTATCAGCAGTAGACGGTAGCAGCAGTAGGCGGTAACAGCAGTAAACAGACTGTAGCAGCGGTAGGCGGTAGCAGCAATAGGCGGTAGCAGCAGTAGACGGAAGCAGCAGAAGACGGAAGCAGCAGTAGACGGTAGCAGCAGTAGACGGAAGCAGGAGCAGGCGATAGCAGCAGTAAACGGTAGGCAGTAGCATCAGTAGACAGTAGACTGGAGCAGCAGTGGTAGCAGATGGTAGCAGTAGGCGGTAGCAGCAGTAGACGGTAGCAGTAGTACACGGAAGCAGGAGCAGGCGATAGCAGCAGTAAACGGTAGGCAGTAGCATCAGTAGACAGTAGACTAGAGCAGCAGTAGCAGTAGTAGTCGGTAGCAGCAGTACACAGTAGACGGTAGCTACAGCAGACGGTAGCAGCAGTAGGCGGAAGAAGCAGTAGACAGTAGCAGTAGAAGCCAGTAGCAGCAATAGGCGGAAGCAGCAGTAGACAGTAGCAGTAGAAGCCAGTAGCAGCAATAGGCGGAAGCAGCAGTAGACAGTAGCAGTAGAAGCCAGTAGCAGCAGTAGGCGGAAGCAGCAGTAGGCAGTAGCAGTAGAAGCCAGTAGCAGCAGTAGACAGTAGACGGTAGCATCAGACAGTAAAAGGTAGCATCAGTAGGCAGTAGTAGCAATAGACGTAGCAGCAGTAGACAGTAGCAGCAATAAATGGTAACAGCAGTAGGACGGTAGGCAGTAGACGGTAGGCAGCAGCAGTACATTGGTCCAACCAAAACACAACAAAGAAGGGTGAAAGTGATTTTGTGGATAGTTCCAATTCCAAATGACAAGCCCAACATTGTAATTATCCCCCTGGGAAGTGTAGGACATGGTGTTGACTGCTCAGGGCTGACCCTAACCATTCATAGATTAAGTGTGTGTGTTTATGCATGTGTGTAACAGAGTAAATTGTGTGTGCATGTGCATCTGAGTCTGTGGGTGTCTCTGTGTGTGCATTTGTGTGACAGAGTAGATGGATGGAGAAACATTGTTTTCTCCAGCAGGTTAAGACTCTGTGTGCCTGCCTGTCCCGCTGACAGAGCAGAAGGAGTGTATGACTGGGACACGTCTACTGCTGGGCCAGTTAGCAGCCCCAAAGGGCACTGTAGCACATAGAGGACTACCACAGATGAACAGAAAGGAGAACAAAAAGGTGGTGCCATAGTATTTAGTAATGAGGTGGTTCCATAGTATTTAGTAATGAGGTGGTGCCATAGTATTTAGTAATGAGGTGGTTCCATAGTATTTAGTAATGAGGTGGTGCCATAGTATTTAGTAATGAGGTGGTGCCATTGTATTTAGTAATGAGGTGGTGCCATAGTATTTAGTAATGAGGTGGTGCCATAGTATTTAGTAATGAGGTGGCGCCATAGTATTTAGTAATGAGGTGGCGCCATAGTATTTAGTAGTGAGGTGGCGCCATAGTATTTAGTAGTGAGGTGGCGCCATAGTATTTAGTAGTGAGGTGGCGCCATAGTATTTAGTAATGAGGTGGTGCCATAGTATTTAGTAATGAGGTGGCGCCATAGTATTTAGTAATGAGGTGGTTCCATAGTATTTAGTAATGAGGTGGTGCCATAGTATTTAGTAATGAGGTGGTGCCATTGTATTTAGTAATGAGGTGGTGCCATGGTATTTAGTAATGAGGTGGTGCCATAGTATTTAGTAATGAGGTGGCGCCATAGTATTTAGTAATGAGGTGGCGCCATAGTATTTAGTAGTGAGGTGGCGCCATAGTATTTAGTAGTGAGGTGGCGCCATAGTATTTAGTAGTGAGATGGCGCCATAGTATTTAGTAATGAGGTGGCGCCATAGTATTTAGTAATGAGGTGGCGCCATAGTATTTAGTAATGAGGTGGCGCCATAGTATTTAGTAATGAGATGGCGCCATAGTATTTAGTAATGAGGTGGTGCCATAGTATTTAGTAATGAGGTGGTGCCATAGTATTTAGTAATGAGGTGGAGCCATAGTGTTTAGTAATGAGGTGGTTCCATAGTATTTAGTAATGAGGTGGTTCCATAGTATTTAGTAATGAGGTGGTTCCATAGTATTTAGTAATGAGGTGGTTCCATAGTATTTAGTAATGAGGTGGTGCCATAGTATTTAGTAAGGAGGTGGCGCCATAGTATTTAGTAGTGAGATGGTGCCATAGTGTTTAGTAATGAGGTGGTGCCATAGTATTTAGTAGTGAGGTGGTGCCAAAGTACTTAGTAAGGAGGTGGCGCCATAGTATTTAGTAATGAGGTGGCGCCATAGTATTTAGTAATGAGGTGGCGCCATAGTATTTAGTAATGAGGTAGTGCCATAGTATTTAATAGTGAGATGGTGCCATAGTGTTTAGTAATGAGGTGGTGCCATAGTATTTAGTAGTGAGGTGGTGCCAAAGTATTTAGTAAGGAGGTGACGCCATAGTATTTAGTAATGAGGTGGCGCCATAGTATTTAGTAATGAGGTGGTGCCATAGTATTTAGTAATGAGGTAGTGCCATAGTATTTAGTAGTGAGATGGTGCCCTAGTGTTTAGTAATGAGGTGGTTCAATAGTATTTAGTAACGAGGTGGTGCCATAATGTTTAGAAATTAGGTAGTGCCATAATGTTTAGTAATGAGGTGGTTCCATAGTATTTAGTAATAAGGTGGTGCCATAGTATTTAGTAGTGAGATGGTGCCATAGTGTTTAGTAATGAGGTGGTTCCATAGTATTTAGTAATGAGGTGGTGCCATAGTATTTAGTAATGAGGTGGTGCCATAGTATTTAGTAATGAGGTGGTGCCATAGTATTTAGTTATGAGGTGGTGCCATAGTATTTAGTAATGAGGTGGTGCCATAGTATTTAGTAATGAGGTAGTGCCATAGTATTTAGTAATGAGGTGGTGCCATAGTATTTAGTAATGAGGTGGTGCCATAGTATTTAGTAATGAGGTGGTGCCATAGTGTTTAGTAATGAGGTGGTTCCATAGTATTTAGTAATGAGGTGGTTCCATAGTATTTAGTAATGAGGTGGTGCCATAGTATTTAGTAAGGAGGTGGCGCCATAGTATTTAGTAATGAGGTGGCGCCATAGTATTTAGTAATGAGGTGGCGCCATAGTATTTAGTAATGAGGTAGTGCCATAGTATTTAGTAGTGAGATGGTGCCATAGTGTTTAGTAATGAGGTGGTGCCATAGTATTTAGTAGTGAGGTGGTGCCAAAGTATTTAGTAAGGAGGTGACGCCATAGTATTTAGTAATGAGGTGGCGCCATAGTATTTAGTAATGAGGTACTGCCATAGTATTTAGTAATGAGATGGTGCCATAGTGTTTAGTAATGAGGTGGTTCCATAGTATTTAGTAATGAGGTGGTTCCATAGTATTTAGTAGTGAGATGGTACCATAGTATTTAGTAATGAGGTGGTTCCATAGTATTTAGTAATGAGGTGGTGCCATAGTGTTTAGTAATGTGGTGGTGTGCTTTCACCATGTGCTGCCCCTCGCTAACAATACCGCTACAGAATTATTTAGTAGTGACTTTGTGGCTGGAATGGTGTTGAGAGGTGAGGTAATTCCATAGTTTTTTAAGTAGTGAGGGGCAGCTGGTGTGGTGTTGATTCCTGAGGTGCTGTTGTGTATTTGAGACTGGGTATTCAGTAGTATGGTGCTGCCATAGTCTTTAGGTGTGTTGAGCACTAGTGACTCACGGTGCAGGGCTGCTTTGCTCCTCCACAGCCTCCATAGCACACTGCAGGGACATTTGAAGAGAGAGCAGCTGGCTGGAGGTCTCCCTCAGCATGAAGCGGGTCACAAACTGTCCCAGCACAGAGGAGCCCTGGTACTCCTAACGAGGGAGAGATGGGGGAGAGGAGATGGGGATAGAGGAGAGTAGGAGGGGTGGGAGAGAGGGGGTAGAAGAGTGGGCAGAGGATAGGTAGGGGAGAGGGGAGCAGGGGAGAGGGGAGCAGGGGTGGAGAGACACAGGAGGTGAGTAAGAGAGAGAAAGGGAGCGAGAGGGAACAGGTTGGCAACCTTTATTCGGAAAAACCTAATTCATTCTAAAAGCTGTTCTGCTCACGACAGCTACAGCATCAAGAGATAAGGGTGAAAGCTCATAAGATGTTTTACTCCTATTCGATCGCTATGTTTCACAGCATGCATGATTCTTAGCCATTTCAAATATTGAACGGTTTTCATAAAAATAAAAAAAACATCTATTCCATCTTTAACTAGTGGGAGACTCGTCATAACAAGACTGTAATTTAAGCCGACCTAGAGGAATGGTGCAGGATGGTTAATGGCGTAATTGTAGTGGAGCACCCCACTAGAATGTACAATGACAACCTAGTAGCGTCCCAAAAGGCACGCTATTCCCTACATAGGGCTCTGGTCAAAAGTAGTGCACTATGAGCCTTGGTCAAAAGTAGTGTCCTATATGGTGAATAGGGTGCAATTTAGGAGGCTACCCTTGCTACTGTTGATTAATACCATGGGGGAATTCTAGTCTAGGGCCTTGGTGATGACATTTATGACAGACTACAGCTGCTAACAATCGCTAGTGAAAACCTCTATGGATTTCCTTCTGACAGTGAATAAGAAAGTGCATGAATGAATGGGGCTTTAATTGTGTCAGGGTGCATAATTATGCAGTAAAAGCCCTCTTTTTCTAACAGGGATAGCTGGATTTTCTCCTTCCTTCACTGATGTGCTTCACTGATTCCTGGGCTGGTTAATATACGTCTCCGTCACAGATAAGAAAATAAATAAAAAAGGTATCTTCTTGAGGTAGATTCGATAATACTTTCTTTTAATGTCTGATTATTAAAGTCTTATCTTATTATTGTACAGTTGGCTAATCATTGAAATTTGATCTCACTCATAAAATTGTTTGTAGCCTAAATACAACAGTTACTTACAAATGTAAAAAAATACATTGACAAATGACAATAATTTACAACAGCTTACAAATGGTGAACAAATTAATGAATTGTGGTTTGTAAGAAATGTATAGTCACACTGTAACGTCTCTCGTCGGAAGGCATGGACAAAACGCAGCGTGGTAAGTGTTCATGATTCTTTATTTCTCAAAAACACTCGAACAAAGTGAAAAAAACAAAACAGTTCTGTCAGGTACAGACACTAAGCAGAAAATAACTACACACAAAGCACAGGTGGGAAAAAGGCTACCCAAGTATGATTCCCAATCAGAGACAACGATAGACAGTTGCCTCTGATTGTGGGAACCACACTCAGCCAAAAACAAAGAAATAGGAAACATAGAATGCCCACCCTAATCACACCCTGACCTAACCAAATAGAGAAATAAAACGTCTCTCTAAGGTCAGGGCGTGACACACACCTTGAAATAAAGTGTTACAATAGATTCAACCAAATGACTATGATCTTTAGATCCCAGACAAGGTTCATCCAACATGTTGATTTTTGTCATAGTCTTCACATTTTTCTTTTTGGATAATATCAACCATAAAGATAATAAATAGGCAACTGAAAGAAAAGGCACCTTGTAGCGCATTGAAGTTTTTAACATGTCCTTTACGAACCAAGGTAGGTCTACTTTGTTTCTCACCTATTCCTGTCTGTATAAAACGTGTATGCAAAAATTAACTATATAAATCCAAAAACATATAGCTGGCATATGAAGGCATCACTGAAATGTAAGGCCAGTTACAGTGCCTTCAGAAAGTATTCACACCCCTTAATTTTTTCCACATTTTGTTGTGTTACAGCCTGAATTTAAAATTGATTACATTTAGATTTGTTTTGTAACTGGTCTACACACAATACCCCATAATGTCAAAGTTGAATTATGTTTTTTGATATTTTTAAATATTAGTTCAAAGTTAACTGAAATGTCGAGTCAATAAGTATTCAACCCCTTTGTAATGGCAAGCCTAAACACGTTCAGGAGTAATGTGCTTAACAGGTCACATAATAAGTTGCATGGACTCATGATTTTTGAATGACTACCTCATCTCTGTACCCCACACATCCAATTATCTGTAAGGTCCCTCAGTCGAGCAGTGATCCCTGTAGCCGGTCTCATCATCGTCGGTTATCAGGCCTACCACCGTTGTGCATCTGCAAACTTAATGATGGTGTTGGAGTCGTGCGCGGCCACGTAGTCTTGGGTGAACAGGGAGTACACGAAGGGACTAAGCACGCACCCCTGAGGGGCCCTCGTGTTGAGGGTCAGTGTGGCGTATGTGTTGTTGCCTACCCTCAAGCATTGTGGTGGCTTCATGTTATGGGTATGCTTGTCATCATTAAGGATCGGCGTCGCGTCAACGAGACAGTTGTAAATCATGCAGCGTGTTATGTCAAGATCTCAGATTTTAGAGAAACAACAAATGTCGGTACATATAAGTGTCTTATATCGGCTGAAAGCTTAAATTCCTGTTAATATAACTGCACTGTCCAATTTACAGTAGCTATTACTGCGAAGAAATGCCATGCTATTGTTTGAGGAGAGCTCCTAACAACAAAACACTTTTCACCGCGATAGGTTTGATAAATTCACCACAAAAGGTGAAATGTGTACTTACATTCTGAAATCTTGCTCTGATTTATCATCCAAAGGGTTCCAGAGATACGGTGAAGTGTTGTTTTGTTAGAAAAAAAATGTTTTTTCATATCCTAAAAAAGGTCCATATAGCATGCACAATTGATTTTGTATTTCCACTCGTTCAATTTGCAAAGAAAGGAATCTGTGAAAATCTCACCCTATACGTTGTTTCAACGAGTGAAATCATGTTTGTATGTATTCCTCAGAGATCCTAGAACATAACAAGACTTCGCTATATCATTAGGGGTGTAGTATATCCTATAGGACACCATATTTGGTCAGAGAGCGAAGCCTTCATGGCACGCCGATGACGCCGACGGCCATCACTTGAACGGCTGTATCTTTGTCAAATAGGCACCAACCGGGATCAAACAAAGCTAGCTAGATAACCAATGAGCTGGGCTTTACGTAAGTATCCGGAAACCACGTAAATATCGTAAAATGTAGCTAAAAACCTTGTACGACAGCATGCCTTTTCATTTTGGACAAAAATTACAAGCAAATGTTGATCTTATAACATGGCTACTAATACTTGGAAAGCTAAATCAAAGTCACCGCGACAGTGCAAAATGATAAAGTGCTCAGGAAAAACTAGGAGAGTGAAGGGCGTTTACCAGCAGCAGGTTCGGCAGAAGCTAGAAGGCAGGCGACGCCGAACGCCTGAGCTGGACAGAAGGGGGAGCCAAAGTGAAGGCTGGTGTGATTCACTGGGAGATTAATTCACCTTTCAGCAGGAAATAACCTAAAACACAAGGCCACATCTACACTGGAGTTGCGTACCAAGAAGACAGAGAATGTTCCGGAGTAGCAGAGTTACAGTTTTGAAAATGGCTGCCTAGCAATGATCAACAACCAATTTGACATAGCTTGAATAATTTAGGAAAGAATAATGAGCAAATGTTGCACAATCCAGCTGTGGCAAACTCTTAGAGACTTACTCTGAAAGACTCACAGCTGTAATTGCTGCCAAAGGTGATTCTAACATGTATTGGGGGTTGAATGCTTACAGTATCTAATCAAGATACTGTATTTTAGTGTTTTATTTTTATATACACTACCGTTCAAATGTTTGGGGTCACTTAGAAATGTCCTTGTTTTTGAAAGAAAAGCACATTTGAGAAACAAACGCCTCACAAGTCCTCAACTGGCAGCTTCATTAAATAATACCCGCAAAACACCAGTCTCAACGTCAACAGTGAAGAGGCATCTCCGGGATGCTGGCCTTCTAGACAGAGTTCTTCTGTCCAGTGGCTGTGGTCTTTTGCCCATCTTAATATTTTATTTTTATTGGCCAGTCTGAGATATGGCTTTTTCTTCCCGGAGTCGCCTCTTCACTGTTGACATTGAGACTGTTGTTTTGCGGGTACTTTTTAATGAAGCTGCCAGTTGAGGACTTGTGAGGCATCTGTTTCTCAAACTAGACACTCTAATGTACTTGTCCTCTTGCTCAGTTGTGCACTGGGGCCTCCCACTCCTCTTTCTATTCTGGTTAGAGACAGTTTGCGCTGTTCTGTGAAGGGAGAAGTACACAGCGTTGTACGAGATCTTCAGTTTCTTGGCAATTTCTCACATGGAATAGCCTGCATTTCTCAGAACAAGAATAGACTGACGAGTTTCAGAAGAAAGTTATTTGTTCCATTTTGAGCCTGTAATCGAACCCACAAATGCTGATGCTCCAGATACTCAACTAGTCTAAAGAAGGCCAGTTGTATTGCTACTTTAATCAGTACAACAGTTTTCAGCTGTGCTAACATAATTGCAAAATGGTTTTCTGATGATCAATTAGCCTTTTAAAAATATAAACTTGGATTAGCTAACACAACGTGCCATTGGAACATAGGAGTGATGGTTGCTGATAATGGGCCTCCTCTGTACACCTATGTAGATATTCCATTAAAAAAATCTTCAGTTTCCAGGTACAAAAGTAATTTACAACATTAACAATGTCTACACTGTATTTCTGATCAATTTTATGTTATTTTAATGGACAAAAAATGTGCTTTTCTTTCAAAAACAAGGACATTTCTAAGTGACCCCAAACTTTTGAATGGTAGTGTATATTTTAACAAACGTTAGAATTTTTCTTCCAGTTCGACATTTTGTGTAGATTGTTAACAAAAAAATGACAAATCCATTTTAATCCCACTTTGTAACATAACGAAATGTGGAAAAAGTCAAGGGGTGTGAATACTTTCTGAAGGCACTGTATAACCTCTGGTGTATCATGAAGGAAACCTGACCGAAACACTGACAATGTGCAGTGGTAAAATCGTGTGTGGGGGAGATATACACTGAACAAAAATATCAATGCAGCATGTGAAGTGTTGTTCCCATGTTTCATGAGCTGAAATAAAAGATCCCAGAACAGTTCCATATCCACAAAAAGCTTATTTCTCTCAAATTTTGTGTACAAATTTGTTTACATCCCTGTTAGTTAGCATTTCTCCTTTGCCAAGAAAATCCATCTGACAGGTGTGGCATATCAAGAAGCTAATTAAACAGCATGATCATTACACAGGTGCACCTTGTGCTGGGGGTCAAAAAACAGCCACTCCAAAAAGTGCAGTTTTTTTCACATCACAATGCCACAGATGTCTCAAGTTGAGGGAGAGTGCAATTGGCATGCTAACTGCAGGAATGTCTACCAGAGCCGTTGCCAGAGAATTGAACGTTCATTTCTCTACCATAAGCCACCTCCAACATCATTTTAGAGAATTTGGCATTATGTCCAACCGGCCTCATAAACACAGACCTCATAAACACATTCCAGCCCAGGACCTCCACATCCACCTTATTCACCTGCGGGATTGTCTCAGACCAGCCACCTGGACAGCTGATGATACTGTGGGTTTGCAAAACTGTCAGAAACCGTCTCAGGGAAGCTCATCTACGTGCTCGGCGTAATCACCAGGGTCTTGACCTGACTGCAGTTCGGCGTCGTAACCGACATCAGTGGGCAAATACTCACCTTAGAGGGCCACTGGCATGCTGGAGAAGTGTGCTCTTCATGGATGAATCCCAGTTTCAACTGTACCGGGCAGATGGCAGACAGCATGTCATGAACAGAGTGACCCATGGTTACAGTAGGGTTATGGTATAGGCAGGCATAAGCTACGGACACAATTGCATTTTATCGATGGCAATTTGAATGCACAGAGATACCGTGACCAGATCCCGAGACCCATTGTCGTGCCATTCATCCGCCGCCATCACCTCATGTTTCAGCATCATAATGCACGGCCCCATGTCTCAAGGATCTGTACACAATTCCTGAAAGCTGAAAATGTACCAGTTCTTCCATGGCGCATGTTTGTGACAGTCTGGATCGACCTGTACGACACCTTGCTCCTGTTCCCACAAATATCTAGCAACTCTGCATAACCATTGAAGAGGAGTGGAACAACATTCCACAGGCCACAATCAACAGCCTGATCAACTCTATGTGAAGGAGATGTGTCGCGCTGCATGAGGCAAATGGTGGTCACACCAGGTACTGATTGATTTTCTGATCCACACCCCTACCTTTTTTTAAAGATACCTGTGACCAACAGATATATCTGTTTTCCCGGTCACGTGAAATCCATAGATTAGTGTCTAATGAATTTAGTTAAATTGACTGATTACCTTATATGAACTGTAACTTAGTAAAATCGTAGAAATTTTTGCATGTGGCGTTTATATTTTTATTCAGTGTATATACTGTACATTTGCTACAATGGGTGATTTAGGAATCCCATCAAGCATATCAGCCATACAATTCCTTTTACATCTTCCCTCTTTAGCCACAATGGGAAGGGCTGACTGTGCACTGCAAAACTCTACAGTTAGCTAGCCAGCTTCCCAATGTTCCTGTATGGGCTCTGGGAAGCTCGATAAAACATCTCAGCTATAAAAAAAAGCATTATATAGACCATAATATGATGCTAATGAATGCAGATCTGCTTGGCTGGACTATTCCTACACCAATATTGTTGCTTGACTCATCATTTTTATGAGGCACACTAGATTGCCTCCATCTGTGCTGGGGAGCCGTTTTGTCTCAAAGTCATGAATCAGCTGAATGGAGGGAAACTAGCCCCTAGTCCATGGACTGTGGAGTATTTACTGCTAATACAAAACATAGGTAGGGTATATTTTGTAGCCTATATCGTAAGGTACAGTATATAGCCAGGTGTGTGCCTTTCCAAATCATGTCCAATCAATTGAATTTACCACAGGTGGACTCCAATCCAATTGTAGGAACATCTCAAGCATGATCAATGGAAATAGGATGCACCTGAGCTCAATTTCGAGTCTCATAGCAAAGGATCTGAATACTTATATAAAAAAGGTATTTCAGTTTTTGTTTAATAAATTTGCAAAAATGTATGAGGAAAATGTTTTCTTAATACATTCTAGAATAAGGCTGTAACGTAACAAAATGTTGAAAAAGGGAAGGGGTCTGAATACTTTCCGAATGCACTGTACATTCTACATAAGGTATATTCTGTAGCCTATATCGTAAGGTATATTCTACATAAGGTGCATTCAGCAGGCTTTATCTAGACCCTATAGAATATATTCTATAGCTCCCATTCAATGGACTGTGTAGCATTTACAGTTCATAATACAAAACATACAATGCCTAGTGAAAGTCTACACACCCTTTGCACAGTTTTCATATTTTGCTGCCTTAAAATAAAATAAAATACTTATTGATCTACACAAGCTACTGCACACTTCCAAAGTAAAAGCCAAATTATAGAATAAATTTATAAAAAAACGGAGATATCTCAATTGAGTATGTCTTCACACCCAAGAGTTAATACCTGGCGGTGGCACCTTTGGAAGCCATTACAGCTGTCAATCATTTTGAATAAGATTCTACCAAATTTGCACAAATCTTAGGGCAACATATATCCATTGTTTTTGTCAAAATTGCTCAAGATTAGTACATTTGGTTGGGAATCATTGATGGACAGCAATATTCAAACCTTGTCACTGATTTTCACACAGATTTAAGTCGGGTCTGAGACTATTCAGGAACACTCAACACCTCTTGGAAAGCCATTCTGGTGTGTCTTTGGCATTACAATGTGTGTATTGTCCCTCTGAAAAAAAAAAAAAAAACTATCCCATCGTCAGGTATTCAGAAGACTGAGGTAGGATTCTCTCTCACTTTTTATCTGGGCTATGCTCCTTTCATATTTATTTTGAACCTGACAAAGTCCCCAGTCCCTGCCGGTGACAAGCATACAGATAACGTGATGCTGCCACCACAGTACTTGAAAAGATACGGGGTAGACTTTCACTAAGCACTGTAGGTATAGAGTATATTCTGTGGCCCACAGTCACCAAGCTGTGAACTCTTGCTTTCACCTATGCAATCCTGTTACATCAGTGATTACTTCAAGGTGCAGAGGAAAGAAGGGTATATTTTCAAAGTATTATTGAATTCACTCATCTATTTGACAGTAACCCTTGAGCATGGATGGGTATGATGTCTTAAAATAGTTCACACAAAGGCTTACCTCTTTAGTTTTGTCCATGGCCTTCAAGATGGCAACGTTTAGGGTTTCCAGAGCAGAGAGGACATTCATATACTCCCCCAAGTGTTGAGCAAAGTAATCTGAAATAAGCAAACATTTGTTTATTTAACATAGACTCACCAGTTTCTTATACTGTACAGTAAGGTATAAACGTAAAAATTCAGTTGGATATCTAATGTGCACGATATTGCAAGAGCGTTCCCTGATAATGACATCTTTGCTCTTTGATCTGTCTCTGAAAAATGTATTGACTGATCAAAGAACCAAATAGAATGGTACATTCTGAAACACAAGAGTAGACATTGATTGGATAAACTGTTATAACCTCTTATAAAGTCGGAAAGTAATTAAAAGGTTGACTTTGGTCACGAAAAACTGTCCAAGCTCGCCCCTCATCTACATGTTCAAACAGAAATGTGGTGTGCCGTTGGTGGTTCGTCAATGTGTGGTCATGGGCGCCACTGCCGACGTAGTCAGTTCATTAGCAAAGCTAGCCACTTTAGCTAGCCAGTATCGACGACGTTGTCCCAGCCGTGAGGGTTCGCTGCTTCCCCAATCAAAAGCCCTGGATTAACACTGAGGTTGTAGCTAAATTAAAGGACAGGACTACCACATACAGGGCCATCGTAGACAACCCTGGGGATATGGCCAAGGACAGGACTACCACATACAGAGCCATTGTAGACAACCCTGAGGCTATGGCCAAGGACAGGAATACCACATGCAGAGCTTTCATAGACAACCCTAAGGCTATGGCCAAGGACAGGAATACCACATACAGAGCCATCGTAGACAACCCTGGGGATATGGCCAAGGACAGGACTACCACATACAGAGCCATCGTAGACAACCCTGAGGCTATGGCCAAGGACAGGACTACCACATACAGAGCCATGAGGATATGGCCAAGGACAGGAATACCGCATACAGAGCTTTCGTAGACAACCCTGAGGCTATGGCCAAGGACAGGAATAAGCACAAGAAGTACCGCTACAACTCCGCAGAGTCATCAAACGAGCAAAAGGACAATATAGGAATAAAGTGGTATCATATTACACAGTCTCCGACGCCTGCCTCAAGTGGCAGGGGCTACAGTCCATTACGGATTACAAAAGGAAGACCCAACTTTGATCTTCCCAACGATACCGCTCTACCAGACAAAGTCAATGCATTTTATGCATGCATTGACAACAACAGCATGCTGGGTGTGAGTGCCGTCACCGACCCAGATGATTTGGTCATCTCGCTCTTCGAGGCCAAGATGAAAAAGATCTTTAAATCAGGTCAACCCACGCAAGGCCGCGGGGCCGTTCTCAGAGGATATGCAGAACAGCTGCAGAACAACCTCTCCTTGTCCCAGTCTGTAATCCCTACATGTTTAAGATGACCATCATCATTCCTGTTCCCAAGAACTCTAAGGCTTCATGCCACAATGACTATCGCCCTGTAGCACTCACATCTGTAATCATGAAGTGCTTTGAGAGGCTGGTTATGGCACACATTAACTCCATCATCCCAGACACCCTAGACCCACTCCAATTTGCATACCGCCCCAACAGATCCATAGATGACGCAATCTCAATTGCTATCCACACTGCCCTCACCTACCTTGATAAGAGGAATACCTATGTGAGAGTGCTGTTCATGGACTACAGCTCAGCGTTCAACACCATTTTCCCTTCAAAGCTCATCACCAAGTATAGGACTCTAGGTCTGAACACCTCCCTCTGCAACTGGATCCTGGGCTTCCTGACGGGCCGCCCCCAGGTGGTGAGGGTAGATAAAATCACTTCCGGGCACGCTGACCCTTAACACAGGGGCTCCACAGGTGTGTGTGCTTCAACCTCTCCCTCAACGTCAGCAAGACCAAAGAGCTGATTGTGTACTACAGGAAACAAAGGAGCAAGCACGCCCCAATCCACATCGACGGGGCTGCAGTGGAGCAGGTAGACCGCTTCAAGTTCCTCGGTGTCCAAAACACTAAAGACTTAAAATGGTCTAAATACGCACACAGTCGTGAAGAAGACCTCTTCCCCCTCAGGAGGTTGAAAAAGTTTGGCATGGGCCCTCAAATCTTTAAAAGGTTCTACAGCTGCACCATTGAGAGCATATTGACTGGCTGCATCACTGCCTTGTGCGGCGATAGCACCGTCTTTGATCGCATGGTGCTAGAGAGTGTGGCGGGGACAGACCAGTACATTACTGGGGCCGAGCTCCCTGCCATCCAGGACATCTATATCAGGTGGTGTGGTAGGAAGGCCTGGAAAATCATTAGACTTAACCACTCAAGTCAGACTATTCCCTCTGCTTCCGCAAGGCAAGCGGTACAGGAGCATCAAGTCTGGCACCAACAGGCTCTTGAACAGCTTCAATCCCCAAGCAATAACACTGATAAAGAGCTAACAAAATAGCTACACGGACTACCTGAATCAATCTTATATCCTCATTGACATTTTCATTTTTGTCTCTATGCACACACACACAGGTCCCTACATACTCACAGGTCCCTACACACTCATACTCCATAATTTACTCACTCACACATAACATGCACATACATTTATACTGACTACAAACACCCACTCACATACAAGCTCAGCGTATGTGTTCATCTTATATCCTGATGCCTAGTCCCCTTATTCAATACATATCTACCTCCATCACTTCAGTATCCCTGCACATTGTTAATATAGTATTGGAACTGACCCTGTATATAGTATGCTTACTTAGTTATTGTGTTCTTAATACATCTTCACATTTCTCGTGTTTTTTTTCTAGTAATACATTGTTATTGATTATTGCATTGTTGGGATTTGAATTTGCAAGAAAGACATTTCACTGTACTTGTGTATGTGACATTAAAACATTGGGCTCCCAGGTGGTGCAGTGGTCTAAAGCACTGCATCTCAGTGCTAGAGGCGTCACTACAGACCCTGTATCACATCCGGCCTTTATTGGGAGTCCCATAGGGCGGCGCACAAATGTCCCAGTGTCGTCCGGGTTTGGCCGGAGGAGGCCATCATTGTAAATAAGAATTTGTTCTCAACCGACTTGCCTAGTTAAATAAAAAATGTGTTGACGACCTTTCACCTCTGTAGCCAAATATCTTATTCATACAATTCGTTTTTAAGCATTAAATGACCTGGTATTATGGTACACTGATCAGTCATGCAGTTTATTTTTTGCCCAAAGTCGACCTTTAAGCCAAAACGCTTAATGAAGTGTGTCAGTGTGCCAACTGTAGTCATACTTGACCATGATAATGTCAACTGTAGTCATACTTGACCATGATAATGTCAACTGTAGTCATACTTGGCCATGATAATGTCAACTGTAGTCATACTTGACCATGATAATGCCGACTGTAGTCATACTTGACCATGGTAATGTCAACTGTAGTCATACTTGCCCATGATAATGTCAACTGTAGTCACACTTGCCCATGGTAATGTCAACTGTAGTCACACTTGCCCATGGTAATGTCAACTGTAGTCACACTTGACAATGGTAATGTCAACTGTAGTTATACTTGACAATGGTAATGTCAACTGTAGTCACACTTGACCATGGTAATGTCAACTGTAATCACACTTGACCATGGTAATGTCAACTGTAGTCATACTTGACCATGATAATGTCAACTGTAGTCATACTTGACCATAGTAATGCAACTGTAGTCATACGTGACCATGGTAATGTCAACTGTAGTCATACTTGACCATGATAATGCCAACTGTAGTCATACTTGACCATGGTAATGCCAACTGTAGTCATACTTGACCATGATAATGCCAACTGTAGTCATACTTGACCATGGTAATGCCAACTGTAGTCATACTTGACCATGATAATGCCAACTGTAGTCATACTTGACCATGGTAATGCCAACTGTAGTCATACTTGACCATGATAATGCCAACTGTAGTCATACTTGACCATGGTAATGTCAAATGAATCAGGACATTTTAACTTTCACCAATCAAAGAGTGTCCTGGATTTCCTTCACCTATGAAGCAGACATTGACCGATGTCCATTGGACTAACTCCAAGATGACGCAGCGAAGGCACTTACAGTGATGAGAGATAGTTAACTTCCCCCTGACGTCAAGCTGCTGCACGACTGACGCTTTTGCCATTCAATAAATGATGCAGCAGATTTATTCTCGGAAGTGAGTGTTTACATGTCTTTGTACTATTCCTTGGCTTTCCAGACCATCTGCCACTCACCTCCATAAGCTGGAGATCTAGATGTCTGTCAGGTTACAGTTTATACACAGACTGATAATAACAGATGATGATCGGCGATGATGCGGATGATGTAGATGGGAATGGTGATGTGATGACAATAACGAGGAAGATTATGCTAATGTTTGACAGCCTATCACAACAATAAGATACTGACATAGCATGGTTGAGCACAAAAGCTCCACAGGTGAGACCAATGCTTAACTGGAAGTACGTTGGGGAGATTGCAGGGTTAATGTGAAGAAAGGATAGGCCACATTAACACAGACAGTAGGCCCAACACTCACCTGAAAGCTTGTCGGTGTCTAGGTTGCTACAATGTAGCAGAAAAGAAAAAGAGGGGAAAGAGAGTTAATTGAATCATTTAAGTCATTGAAGCACGTCGGGTGCCATAAACCCCATGTACTGTAAAACTTTCAGGAATTAATAAGCTCAATAAAAGTTAGATAAAATGTGCCAATTACAATGCTTTCTTCCTAATCATCTTGGAAAAACAGAATCCTTGTTCATCCTAGGAGTACGATTAACTCACCTCACACTTTTTCTCTCATAGTGTCTGATTGAAGCCTACAGGCTTTGATTAAAGAAATGTGAACTCTCTCTATTATTACTATATCTCTTGACAATGATGAAAATAATCATGGCCTCTAATCCTTCAAGCTGCATACTGGACCCTAATCCAACTAAACTACTGAAAGAGCTGCTTCCTGTGCTTGGCCCTCCTATGTTGAACATAATAAACGTCTCTCTATCCACCGAATGTGTATCAAACTCACTAAAAGTGGCAGTAATAAAGCCTCTCTTGAAAAAGCCAAACCTTGACCCAGAAAATATAAAAAACTATCGGCCTAGGAATCTTCCATTCCTCTCAAAATATTTAGGCAGCAATTAGGCAGCAATTCACTGCCTTCCTGAAGACAAAAAATGTATACGAAACGCTTCAGTCTGGTTTTAGACCCCATCATAGCACTGAGACTGCACTTGTGAAGGTGGGAGATGACCTTTTAATGGCATCAGACCCAGGCTCTACATCTGTCCTCGTGCTCCTAGGCCTTAGTGCTCCTAGACCTTAGTGCTCCTAGACCTTAGTGCTGCTTTTGACACCATCGATCAGCACATTCTTTTGGAGAGATTGGAAACCCAAATTGGTCTAAACGGCCTGGTGTAGATCTTATCTGTCGGAAAGATATCAGTCTGTCTCTGTGAATGGTTTGTCCTCTGACAAATCAACTGTACATTTCGGTGTTCCTCAAGGTTCCGTTTTAGGACCACTATTGTTTTCACTATATATTTTACCTCTTGGGGATGTCATTCGAAAACATAATGTTAACTTTCACTGCTATGCGGATGACACACAGCTGTACATTTCAATGAAACATGATGAAGCCCCAAAATTGCCCTCGCTAGAAGCATGTGTTTCAGACATAGTCAGACATAGGAAGTGGATGGCTGCAAACTTTCTACTTTTAAACTCGGACAAAACAGAGATGCTTGTTCTAGGTCCCAAGAAACAAAGAGATCTTCTGTTGAATCTGACAATTAATCTTAATGGTTGTACAGTCGTCTCAAATAAAACTGTGAAGGACCTCGGCGTTACTCTGGACCCTGATCTCTCTTTTGAAGAACATAGCAAGACCATTTCAAGGACAGCTTTTTTCCATCTACGTAAGATTGCAAAAATCAGAAACTTTCTGTCCAAAAATGATGAAAAATTAATCCATGCTTTTGTCACTTCTAGGTTAGACTACTGCAATGCTCTACTTTCCGGCTACCCGGATAAAGCACTAAATAAACTTCAGTTAGTGCTAAATACGGCTGCTAGAATCCTGACTAGAACCAAAAAAATATATCATATTACTCCAGTGCTAGCCTCCCTACACTGGCTTCCTGTCAAGGCAAGGGCTGATTTCAAGGTTTTACTGCTAACCTACAAAGCATTACATGGGCTTGCTCCTACCTATCTCTCTGATTTGGTCCTGCCGTACATACCTACACGTACGCTACGGTCACAAGACGCAGGCCTCCTAATTGTCCCTATAATTTCTAAGCAAACAGCTGGAGGCAGGGCTTTCTCCTATAGAGCTCCATTTTTATGGAATGGTCTGCCTACCCATGTAAGAGACGCAAACTCGGTCTCAACCTTTAAGTCTTTACTGAAGACTCATCTCTTCAGTGGGTCATATGATTGGGTGTAGTCTGGCCCAGGAGTGGGAAGGTGAACGGAAAGGCTCTGGAGCAACGAACCGCCCTTGCTGTCTCTGCCTGGCCGGTTCCCCTCTTTCCACTGGGATTCTCTGCCTCTAACCCTATTACAGGGGCTGAGTCACTGGCTTACTGGGGCTCTTTCATACCGTCCCTAGGTAGGGGTGCGTCACTTGAGTGGGTTGAGTCACTGATGTGATATTCCTGTCTGGGTTGGTGCCCCCCCTTGGGTTGTGCCGTGGTGGAGATCTTTGTGGGCTATACTCGGCCTTGTCTCAAGATGGTTGTTGAAGTTGGTGGTTGAAGATATCCCTCTAGTGGTGTGAAGTGGGTGGGGTTATATCCTTCCCGTTTGGCCCTGTCCGGGGGTGTCCTCGGATGGGGCCACAGTGTCTCCTGACCCCTCCTGTCTCAGCCTCCAGTATTTATGCTGCAGTAGTTTGTGTCGGGGGGCTAGGGTCAGTTTGTTATATCTGGAGTACTTCTCCTGTCCTATTCGGTGTCCTGTGTGAATTTAAGTGTGCTCTCTCTAATTCTCTCTTTCTTTCTCTCTCTCGGAGGACCTGAGCCCTAGGACCATGCCTCAGGACTACCTGACATGATGACTCCTTGCTGTCCCCAGTCCACCTGGCCGTGCTGCTGCTCCAGTTTCAACTGTTCTGCCTTATTATTATTGGACCATGCTGGTCATTTATGAACATTTGAACATCTTGGCCATGTTCTGTTATAATCTCCACCCGGCACAGCCAGAAGAGGACTGGCCACCCCACATAGCCTGGTTCCTCTCTAGGTTTCTTCCTAGGTTTTGGCCTTTCTAGGGAGTTTTTCATAGCCACCGTGCTTCTACACCTGCATTGCTTGCTGTTTGGGGTTTTAGGCTGGGTTTCTGTACAGCACTTTGAGATGTCAGCTGATGTACGAAGGGCTATATAAATACATTTGATTTGAACCCCTCTCTGGAAATGCAATTTCCTTGTTAATTGGAGCCAACATTGTTGAACAATATTTGAACTATTCAAGTCAGAATTCTCTAGGCTGAAATGGATGGCTGGGCAGAAATGACCGCCTAAAAGACAACCACTTAACATGCTGTCATTAGTATTAGCCTAATATATGCACCTATAAAAGCATCTTCCCTGCTGGCATTTGCTAGCCTTTTATTGGCTCGTCTTGGACTGCCAAATTAAGAGCAAAAGTAAACCTGGTAAATGACTTGTGTAATTGGAATGTGCAACCTGCATTGCACCTATTACCTTCCGCTGTAATTTATCATTGTTGATGCTAAAATCCGCCCTTTTGAAAGCTGCGATGCCCTTTGTCACTTCAAGGGAATTAGCTTGTAGCTGCTAATGTGTTTTCACTAGAAGAGTAACACTGATCTTCACTGTGGCAGGAAGATGTCCTTGGCATTCCAGCTGTGTGTTCATTAACATAAGCATTAACATAATCCCAAAATTGAACAGAATGTTCAGAAGTATTCATTACTTTGAGAGAAGTCTGGGAGAATCCTGGCCTGCGGCGTTTGCAAGGAGTGCTCTGTGTGTGTTTCTCTATTTGTTCAGCTAAGCTGCAGGGACTTTGAAGGACAAGCTAATCTCCATAACAAGGGCTTGGACTTTAAATGTTATAATGTGAAATTGTTCACGTTGGGGGAGCAAGTTGTTAAGTGCTCAATGAATCTACATTTCCATTCTGCCAAAGGCAATCAAGTCAACAGGCTTAAACAATGAAACGTTAAACTTTTGCCACTTCAGGAGAGAAAGGCTTTTAAAGGGGAAGTTCAGGATTTATAACTTGATATTAGGTGGTTCCTCACCCTAAAAGTACTCTGTAGGCCAGGAGAAACTGTAATTCATGGTTCAGTTTTCTTTAAAAAACTGTCTCTGTTGTTGCTGCTATATTACACTGATGCTCAACAGTCTTTTACATGTTGTCATTACCAAGTGAGGGATTTCTTTTATTGCAAAAAAAGGATTGTAAGTGCCGTGTGAAGTATAACACAGCATAAAAAAAATCTGATGTGGTCTATGCATGGTAAATTACACAATATCGTACTGATTCTGATTATCCACCATCTACTCTGTTGTTGCTTAGTTCTGCAAAACACTTGGTCGAGCATACAAGGATGCTGCATGTTCAGGAATTGTAAATGTGCCTGTGCTATGTGTTCCTTTAACCTAATCAATGTTACAAACCATGTTAGAAACCATGTTACAAACCATGCATGTTGCAGAGAGGGAACATACTTATTCTGCCTTCCGTCTATGGAGTAGAAGAGCTCCTGCAACTCCTCAGTGGTGAGAATCCCGTCGGCAAAATAAGCATTGAACTCATCAAACGACAGTTTTCCGTCATCTGAAAAGACAACACCACAGTTTACTGTGCATCCTTGACTGAGACACATGGCCAAAAGGAAATCAAACCAGGGTTTAAATAGTATTTGCGGTCTTTCAAATACTTGACTGTTTAATGGACCTGCCTTGAGAGCCAGATGGTTTGGGTTCCCATTGGTTGCATACATGCAAGCTCAATCAAGAGCAGCTTAAAGTATTTGATATAAAACAAATACTATTTGAACCCAGGTCTGGAAGAAATAGAACTGGCCTACATCATAGCTTCAAATGCTTTGTACCAAATGGCACCCAGTCATATGGGCACTGGTCAAAAGTAGTGCACTATAGAGAGAATAGGGTGCCATTTGGGACGCATTCGATGACTTTGCTGAATACAACCACAAGTGGCAGTTGTTGATGTTTGTTACATTTTGTACTAAGCACTAGCATAAGGCACAGAAAGAGCTCAGTGCCCTTAGTTGCCTTAGTGCCCTTAGTTGTCTGATTTGTGACAAACATGTTCCTGGTGTCAATCTGTCGCTTGGCAGGAGAACTAGACAGACAAACGTTGGAGCCAGCAGCCGGTTAGCCAGACCTGGCGTGCTGAAGGACAGAAGGAAGTCATCAGCAGATTTATAACACTTTGGTTATGTCCCAAATGGCACCCGGTTCCCTATATAGTGCACTACTTTTGACCAGGGCCTATAAAGCTCTGGTCAAAAGTAGTGCACCATATAGGGAATAGGGTGCCATTTGTGAATCAAAATTTGAAAGGGCAAACCATACCCAAACCATAGAAGTCAGAATCATTCTATGTCTATGATCCAAACAATCAAAAAGAAGTGTCAGAGCAGCTTTCCAGCAAACTGCCCAAATAATCAGGCCAATCTGGCCAAATTGCACACGACAAGGTAACAATGAATATAATTCAATATGCCAGAAGTTCCAGACAGTTGATTCGCCTCATTTCAAGGGCAAATTTGAGGACCATCTGTTTGGCTAGGATCTGTCTCAGACCTCATCATGGCTGTTCTGAATTTGTAATGCGCTGGCTGGGAGGATGATGCAAGGCCTTTAGCGCGACCTCCTTTCACCTGAAATAGCTAACGACGACCCAACCAAACGGCTAATACACTTATACAAGCTGCATCAAACAGATCCAAAGACATAGCTTACAACTTTGTTGTGGTAATAGGAAGAGGGACATTTTTACACAATGAAAAGGTTTTGTTCAAAGCGGTCCTATCTGATGCAGTCAGTGGCTTTGTGCAGATCAGCAGAAAGAAGAACAGGCTAAGGGTTATAATACGAAGTAGATATGCAGGAAATATGGTACAACATTGTGATGCTTGATCTAGAAAACAATGGGAGGCTGTCTGTCTGCACTCTTTTATAGTTATTTTTTTCAAAATGTCAGCCACAGGTGGCTAGGTTTCAAAAACAGGATCAAATAATAGGAAACACACTTAATCTAGTACATGTTGTTCCAGTAAGTGTTGTTCCAGTACATGTTGTTCCAGTTCCAGTACATGATGATCTAGTAGATGTTGTTCTAGTAAATGTTGTTGCAGTACATGTTGTTCTAGGATATGTTGTTCCAGTAGATGTTGTTCCAGTTCCAGTACATGGTGTTCTAGTAGATGTTGTTCTAGGAGATGTTGTTCTAGTACATGTTGTTCTAGTACATGTTGTTCTAGGAGATGTTGTTCCAGTACATGATGTTCAAGTAGATGTTGTTCAAGTAGATGTTGTTCTAGGAGATGTTGTTCCAGTACATGTTATTCTAGGACATATTGTTCTAGGAGATGTTGTTCTAGGAGATGCTGTACTAGGAGATGTTGTTCTAGGAGAGCTTGTTCTCGTACATGTTGTTGTAGATAATATACAGTGGGGCAAAAAAGTATTTAGTCAGCCACCAAGTGTGCAAGTTCCCCCACTTAAAAAGATGAGAGAGGCCTGTAATTTTCATCATAGGTACACTTCAACTATGACAGACAAAATGAGGGAAAAAAATCCAGAAAATCACATTGTAGGATTTTTAATGAATTTATTTACAAATGATGGTGGAAAATAAGTATTTGGTCACCTACAAACAAGCAAGATTTCTGGCTCTGACAGACCTGTAACTTCTTCTTTAAGAGGCTCCTCTGTCCTCCACTCATTACCTGTATTAATGGCACCTGTTTGAACTTGTTATCAGTATAAAAGACACCTGTCCACAACCTCAAACAGTCACAATCCAAACTCCACTATGAACTCCAAAATGATCACAAGAACGGTGAGCAAAAATCCCAGAACCACACGGGGGGACCTAGTGAATGACCTGCAGAGAGCTGGGACCAAAGTAACCAAGCCTACCATCAGTAACACACTACACCGCCAGGGACTCAAATCCTGCAGTGCCAGACGTGTCCCCCTGCTTAAGCCAGTACATGTCCAGGCACGTCTGAAGTTTGCTAGAGAGCATTTGGATGATCCAGAAGAAGATTGGGAGAATGTCATATGGTCAGATGAAACCAAAATATAACTTTTTGGTAAAAACTCAACTCGTCGTGTTTGGAGGACAAAGAATGCTGAGTTGCATCCAAAGAACATCATACTTACTGTGAAGCATGGGGGTGGAAACATCATGCTTCGGGGCTGTTTTTCTGCAAAGGGACCAGGACGACTGATCCGTGTAAAGGAAAGAATGAATGGGGCCATGTATCGTGAGATTTTGAGTGAAAACCTCCTTCCATCAGCAAGGGCATTAAAGATGAAACGTGGCTGGGTCTTTCAGCATGACAATGATCCCAAACACACCGCCTGGGCAACGAAGGAGTGGCTTCGTAAGAAACATTTCAAGGTCCTGGAGTGGCCTAGCCAGTCTCCAGATCTCAACCCCATAGAAAATCTTTGGAGGGAGTTGAAAGTCCGTGTTGCCCAGCAACAGCCCCAAAACATCACTGCCCTAGAGGAGATCTGCATGGAGGAATGGGCCAAAATACCAGCAACAGTGTGTGAAAACCTTGTGAAGACTTACAGAAAACGTTTGACCTCTGTCATTGCCAACAAAGGGTATATAACAAAGTATTGAGATAAACTTTTGTTATTGACCAAATACCTATTTTCCATCATAATTTGCAAATAAATTCATTAAAAAAATCCTACAATGTGATTTTCTGGATTTTTTTTCTCATTTTGTCTGTCATAGTTGAAGTGTACCTATGATGAAAATTACAGGCCTCTCTCATCTTTTTAAGTGGGGGAACTTGCACAATTGGTGGCTGACTAAATACTTTTTTGCCCCACTGTACATGTGCCTTCATCATCTGACTCTGACCTTCTTTCATTTCGATGAGGGGATTGGAGACCTCCCAGGTTTCGCTGTCAAAGCCACCAGATTTGATGGCTTGCTCTTTGGCAGCCTAATGGTGACTACTGGGAGCTTGTTCACTTCTCTGACAGTTCTGAGTTAAAATGGCTTACTAAAATGTGTTGCTCCTCTAGGTCGTTCCAGGACGACCTAGAGGAGCATATTATTGCCATGCCTACGGCTTATTTCATCCATTATTACTGATGTGTCAGAATGAAGGAAAAGCGATTGAGTCGCCTGTTGTGGGATGAAAGTCCTCAATAGGAATGTACCTTACTTGACAGAAGAAGACAGCAATCCCTTGTGACTGGATCTGTAGATCATTGCCTTATCTTTCACTGTATAATGCAGTTCATACTCTCTTACTCTGACTTGGCACCATTTCAACTTTCATTATATTTAATTATATCAGTGATACAGGAACTAACACAAGGCCTTTGGAACATTGTGTAACACTCATTGTAAGATGATAATGTTACACCTGTCATGGCTTGATTGACAAGCAGGGCACTGTTAATTTAAGCACAATTTATGAAACCTACAGTATACATGATGACCTGACCACGGTTAGGAAAACCTCCTGGCCCTAAATATGGTTAGGAAAAAAATCCTGTTCCTACATAAGCTATGATTTAACTGTCCTGTCATTTTAGCCTCCAGCTAAATCAGGGAGTGACTCAAGCTCCATCTTAGTCAGAACGATGCCTATCAAGCCTGGCCACTCTCCTCCTCTCGCTACTTTCCAACGGCCATACATTCACCCTCCCTCCAATCTGCCCTGTCAGATTACATCAACAGATGCCCACAAAGCGTGCACAACAACAGTACCAGTAAGCCTCGCTGAAAGTCTGTCAACTGTGGAAAGAGAGAGGAAAGAGACAAAGAAAGAGGGGGATAAGAGAGAGGGAGCGAAAGGGAGAGAAAATGTAGAATGGAGCAAGAGAGAGGAAGAAGGAAGGAAGGGGAGAGAGCGAGAGAGAGAAGGGGAGAGAAACAGATACAGAGATTGAGTTGAGGTTAGCATCTGGTGGACTGTTGAATCTGGCCAAAGTAATAAGATGTCATTTTGCAGAGCAGGAACATGTGGCATAGCAGAGAAGTAGCTTTCGAATAATATTGTCCTGACTCATTCCTCCCACCATTCAATTTACTCGTCAATTTACTCATATCTAATTATATTACATTATTGCTATGCTTGGAGATGTGAGGGAAAGTCTTCATAAGGACATCCAGATTGACGTGTTGTTGTAATTTTATTGACGAAAAGACATCAATCGAATAGGCGGATGACAGCTATTAGTTGACACAGCTGATTGTGTTATGTAATAAAACCTATGAGAGACATACAGTCAACGCTTCGGGTGTGAAGTTTCCCCTACGTACTGATCTAGGAGCAGCTTCCCCACCCGAATCCTAAAATGTTAAAACAGACACAATGTTAAAACAGCGACTAGGTGTAACCTCAGCATACTCCTACAGACAACAGTCTTCAAGGCCAAGCAGAGAGTGCCACTGTTGCAGAGTCCATAAGACAATCATCCTCTGACAGTGAGAAATAATGATACATTTCGACGACACTCACTCGAACAGAAATCTCCACCCTGCACAGCCAGAAGAGGACTTGCCACCCCTCGAGCCTGGTTCCTTTCTAGGTTTCTTCCTAGGTTCCTGCCTTCTAGGGAGTATTTCCTAGCCACTGTGCTTCTGCATCTGCATTGCTTTCCCTTTTGGGTTTTATGCTGGGTTTCTGTATAGCACTTTGTGACAACTGCTGGTGTAAAAAGGACGTTATAAAACAAATGTTATTAATTGATTGAATATTCGGCATTCTGAGTGAAATGTAAGTGTTACGAACAAATTATTTAAGCAGTGGACTAAATGTGCACTCAAACATACTAACAAATGAAAATATATTTTATATTTGAGATTCTTCAAAGTAGCCACCCTTTGCCTTGATGACAGCTTGGCACTCTTGGCATTCTCTCAACCAGCTTCATGAGGTAGTCACCTGGAATGCATTTCAATTAACAGGTGTACCTTGTTAAAAGTTAAATAGTGGAATTTCTTTCCTTCTTAATGCGTTTGAGTCAATCAGTTGTGTTGTGACAAGGTAGGGGTGGTATACAGAAGATAACCCTATTTGGTAAAAGACCAAGTCCATATTATGGCAAGAACAGCTCAAATAAGCAAAGAGAAACAACAGTCCATTATTACTTTAAGACATGAAGGCCACTCAATCTGGAAAATGTCAAGAACTTGTGCAGTTGCAAAAACCATCAAGCGCTATAATGAAACTGGCTCTCATGAGGACCACCACAGGAAAGGAAGACCTACCTCTGTTGCAGAGGATACGTTCATTAGAGTTACCAGCCTCAGAAATTGCAGCCCAAATAAATGCTTCACATAGTTCAAGTAACAGACACATCTCAACATCAACTGTTCAGAGAAGACTGTGTAAATCAGGCCTTCATGGTCGAATTGCTGCAAAGAAACCAGTACAAAAGGGCAGCAATATGAAGAAGAGATGTGCAAGGGCCAAGAAACACGAGCAATGGACATTAGACTGGTGGAAATCTGTCTTTTGGTCTGATGAGTCCAAATTTGAGATTTTTGGTTCGAACCGCAGTGTCTTTGTGAGACACAGAGTAGGTGAGCTGATGATCTCCGCATGTGTGGTTTCCACAGTGAAGCATAGAGGAGGAGGTGTGATGGTGTGGGGGTGCTTTGCTGGTGACACTGTCAGTGATTTATTTAGAATTCAAGGCAAACTTAACCAGCATGGCTACCACAGCATTCTGCAGTGATACACCATCCCATCTGGTTTGCACTTAGTCCCACTATCATTTGTTTTTCAACCTCCAGGCTGTGTAAGGGCTATTTGACCAATAAGGAGAGTGATGAGCGCTGCATCAGATGACCTGGCCTCCACAATCACCCGACCTCAACCCAATTGAGATGGTTTGGGATGAGTTGGACCACAGAGTGAAGGAAATGTATCCAACAAGTGCTCAGCATATGTGGGAACTCCTTCAAGACAGTTGGAAAAGCTGGTTGAGAGAATGCCAAAAATGGCAATGCTGTCATCAAGGTATAATATAAAATATATTTTGATTTGTTTAACACTTTTTTGGTTACTAGATGATTCCATGTGTTATTTCATAGTTTTGATGTCTTCACTAGTATTCTACAATGCAGAAAATAGTAAAAATAAAGAAAAACCCTTTTGACTGTCCAAACTTTTGACTGGTACTGTATGTACCAATCCCAGATTGCCCCTTTAACCAATATTCATTGCCCATATACTACAGTTAATACTGCAGCATCAATATATTCAATAGCAACCCAGACCAAACGATCAAGTTTCAAAACATATTGAAGAAGGTTTGAGGGGGGGACCTTGAACCTTCTTTTCCATATGGCTGAGAAGGAGGTTAGGAGATAGGATGTGAGGAATTGTCGAAAGACAAATTGAAATAGAGCCCAGAAGTTTTTTCCCTGATCATGTGACCTGGCCAGGAAACACTCCTGTGTTATGAATGGATTAGCTGTGATTGGACTAGCTTTGATTGGATTACCAGTAATTGTTCACCAATCAGTATATCATGGAGAGAAGTTGGCTCTACATATGAAATCCAACCCTTTATTCAAATGCCATCATGAGAATAGACTTCCATTCCAATTGATTGGTTTCTGTACCAACTCAACAGAATGTCTGATAGTAAGCTACTGTAGCCTACATTGTTTCCAAGACACATTTTCTGCAGTCAAAGCAATATTCCTCCTCCTTGCCAGGGTTTTAATTGGGCGAGGAAAGTGGGACGCACTGAAGTGTGAAGAGAGAAAAGCCTCACTTGAGGCTCACTTGTTTCCTTCATGCGAGTCATTTGGCTCTTTGATTGAACAAAACATAACAACAACTGCATATTCCCCCATAAATGGTATCCTGTGTGAGGACGATACTTTAGAAATGGAATAGGGTGAATGAGAAAACGACAAATTCACATGAGACAAAATGAATCATCACTTGACAAGTAGAGTTGTTGTATACTCACCATTCTTGTCAGCACGACGGAAGATCTGAAATTAAGAGGGAAACATTTTAGGTAGAGCTTTTAACAAAGTGTCACAATAGGCTTTCTCTAAAAGCTATTTCAAATCAGGGTAATTCATCAAAAAGACAGTTCCCAGGAGCTCTGGTCATCTTTTATGCCCATAGAGCATTTCATAGGCAGGCTATTCCAATCCTTTTTGAATGAGGTACCATAACAAGGAAACAAGCATACAGGGAAAGGTGTACATCCACTTGTCTGGGCATTTAGTCATACTCATAGGATTACCTTGTGAACAAATCAAAACTAACTCAATCTATTACATTTGGCAAGCAATTGCTCATCCTCAAACTGATTTCTCCATCACTTGGGATAAGTGAAGACTAATGGCCTTAGACATCAGGGGCTGTGTCCACAAAGAGCCTCAGAGTAGACAAGTGCTAAGAGTAGAGACATTCTACTCCTATGGGTAGAAATAAAAGCTATGCATGAAGCCATTTTAGGCATAATAGTCACACCTTGTCGACAGACACTTAGAACACCTCGTGAGCTGTCCTAACCAGTTAAGAGTTAACAGCAAGTGACTTGATAATTTTTTTAAAGTCAGTGGTTCCTGCGCCAATGTTGCAGGAGAACTTTGCTGAAATGCAGGACATTTAAAACGTGTAGTGTATTTGAGGTTTAAAAAGGCTTCTGAAGTTTGTAATTTCCACTCTGACATTTCCGACTTGTGTCAAATGTGTCAACCCCTACAAAAATGTCCATGAACTATAATCCACATAATAATTCACATTTCCAAACT
The DNA here is from genome assembly GCF_057628025.1 of Oncorhynchus mykiss. NCBI lineage: Eukaryota > Metazoa > Chordata > Actinopteri > Salmoniformes > Salmonidae > Oncorhynchus > Oncorhynchus mykiss. Next base: position 72,528,590 of record NC_143028.1, read on the forward strand.
GGCTCAAATTAAGATCCGACATCTGTACATGCAACAGTTTCTCTTGCGCTTTTGACAATGATTTCACATGAGGCCTGATTTCACATGATATGCCCAAATAGCCATGCTTATAACCACTGGGCTACTAAATAATCACATATTTTTCTTTCAATTACTTAATTAACCTATATCATGCTACTTCAAGTTATTGATTTGGAGCAAAATATGACGTTGTAAAAAATTTTTTTTTTTTAAAAAGCCTAAATTGGGTATGCCTATAAAAATTGGTCAATTGAAGGCATTTGAGGTTCATGTTAACTTTAATTGTTTTCGATGAAAATTATAGACCTTTCAAACATTTAATGCAACATTATTGGCAAGTGACTTGATGCTTCCTGTGCCAAAGCGATTTAGAGTTCTTAAACGGGAGTGACGAGTGTGTTGATATAATGGTAATATTATCAAAATATATCCACTTTTTCCAACCATCAGAATTGGTAAAAAAAATAAAAGTTATTCATGCCAACATATTAGGCACATTAATTACAATTTGGCAAAGCGATCATGTCAGGTGAAAATTAGGCAATAATTAATAGTAGGCAAAGTGATCATATCAGGTGAAAATTTGATCAAACATTTTACCATTGCAACATTTGATGTACAGTCACATTCCCTGCGTTTGTCTGAAGTGTGCAGTAGAGGTCAAAGCTGGCAAAGCCTCCTCGCCATTGGTTATTCCCCATAATTTGCAACAATGTCAATGAGCGTCATAATTATCTTTTCTTTGCGTTACCTGAAATTGTCGCGATTACAAGCTAAGATAAACTTTTATGAATTGATTTTACATCTGGCTGAGAGTTTGAGTTTTAGCAGTGTCTTAGCATGAACCTAAAACCTACTCTGAGCTGGGAGTTTTCGTAGTATTAAAACAGGTTTTAATAGGATTCCTAGGACCTTTTCTGAGATGCATTGTGGACTATCCCCTTTCAGAAGTCAACAAGCTCAGTATTTTCAACTATGCCACCTGCTGTCAATGTCTATTTGTAACGTATATAGCCCCATACCAGTTGACCGTGTCAAATAGTATGAACAATATTCAAACACTCATTTGTTCTACTTTGGACGGATGTCTGATCATAATGGCGCTGGAGGTGATGGCTACCATTTTACGGTTACAAAACCAATTGTGCTATTTTGTGTGTTTTTTCGCATTGTAACTTATTTTGTACATAATGTTGCTGCTACCATCTCTTATGACCAAAAATAGGTTCTGGATGTCAGAACAGCGATGACTCACCTCGAACTGGACAAAGACTTTTTCTTTAATGAGTCTGATGCGAAGGATATACCGTTTCTCCTATGTCAGGCCCAAATCCCCGACATTCGCATGATGAAAAGACAAAAGATACAGGGGGCTGAGATCCGGGTGCTTTGTGAGAACTCGTTAGCGAGTGGATAACCCATCCGTTCTATTAGCCAACATGCAATCACTGAAAAATAAAGTGGATGAGATCCGTTCGAGACTATCCTACCAACGGGACATTAAAAACTGTAATATCTTATGTTTCACAGCGTCGTGGAAGTTGGTAGGGTTTTCCGTGCATCGGCAGGACAGAACAGCTACGTCGGGTATGTGAGATTTTTTACTTTTAAGTATTTTCTTAAACCTGCATTGTTGGTTAAAACCTCTTAAGGATCGGACGCCTTTTTTTCAATTTTCACATAAAATGCATATTCTTGATACCATTTGAAAGGAAACACTTTGAAGTTTGTGGAAATGTGGAATTAATGTAGGAAAACATAAGACATTAGGTATCTGGTTAGGATCTGGTAAAAGATCATACAAAGAAAAAAAGCATGTTTTTTTGTTCCATCATCTTTGAAATGCAAATGAAAGGCCATTTATCTGACTTAGGACTCTAGGTGCAATTTATATTATGGCCACTAGATGGCAGCAGTGTATGTGCAAAGTGTTAGACTGATCCAATGAACCATTGCATTTCTGTTCAAAATGTTGTATCAAGTCTGCCCAAATATGACTAATTGGTCTATATATACACATTTTCAAGTACATAATGGTGCACTCTCCTCAAAAATAGCATGGTATGTTTTCACTGTAATATCTACTGTAAATTGGACAGTGCAGTTATATTAACAAGAATCTAAGCTTTCTGCCCACAGAAGATTTGTCTATATCCTGGGAAATGTTATTGTTACTTACAACTATAAACTATCAAAATAAAGGAAGTCGTACACACCAAATATAATCTCCCAGCAATTTAATGGGTATTTACCAACGTTTCGGCATCACTGTTCCTTCCTTAGTTACAACGTCATACTAATCACATTAGCGCACATTTGCTCAACCATCCCGAAGTTGGGACACCGTTCTGTGGAGATCTTTAAGAGTTATTAAGGGCTTGTAAGTAAGCATTTCCTGGTTCACCTGTTGTATTCGGCGCATTTGACAAATAAAATTTGGCTTGATTAGATTTGACTGGCCGATAAGTTGTACTCGTGTTTACTATGATCGAAATACATTCCCATTATTCATTTTGCTTGTCTGATTGAAAGATGACACAAGGAATTGGGATCTGAAGACATTTTTTACACTTCAAAAATGAAAACTTGATAGTGAAAGGAACACGTGTATATTGTCGTCAGCTGAAATGCGCTTTCCTGTCTACTACCTCAGGATTGAAAGAAAATGTATGAAGGAAGCCTATTAAATATAACTGGCCGCACACATTCCCCTATCTGTCTAAACATGATCTACTTGGCATTTGCTCCTAGACAGCTCTGAGATTGTCTAAGTTGCACGGCCCAGTATTTTACTCCAGTGTTCTCAGAGGATAATGCATCATTTACAATGTGCAGATAAAGGTCAGCCTTGCTTCCCAGAGCGTCTCTGTTTCAGATGGCATGTCAGCAGGTGTTAAGCCAGTAAGAACCGTGTGTCCTTTTGACACGGTTTTCTATAAGGAGAAGGAGACCGGCCTCAGGTTGGGAGGAGAAGACCGGCCTCAGGTTGGGAGGAGGAGACCGGCATCAGGTCAGACCTCAGGTTGAAAGAGTCTAAATAGGTGCCCAAGTGACTTGAGGATGATCTCCTTCACCGTAAGTGACTGAGGATAATCACCTTCACTGTCTCATATGTCATGAAGAAGACATCAACCTTCAGATGAGAAATCTTTTGAAGCGTCATCCTTCTCCATCTACTTCTGCTTAATTTAAGCAGTTGAGATCTGAGGGTGTATCCTACTGTGTTCAGATTGGAGTTTAGACCGTGATTATGTCTGGCCTGCAGTGTTGTGTTCAGATTGGAGTTTAGACCGTGATTATGTCTGGCCTTCAGCGTTGTGTTCAGATAACAAATAATAATTTCATTATGCACAGCTTCACACTCCCATGAATTTCAATTGCTATCATAGACTGTGACTTTTGTATGTTGCCAAGGGAAAAATACAGTATATGCCAGCATATCTTGAAACGATTTAGCTTGTTAGTGTAATACTTCATATTGTAGCTCGCTTCGCCACTTATAAACCTTGGCTTCGTTACAGGCTAACATTTTCTAATGCCATATAAGATGACACATTTCCAAGGGCAAAATATCTCAGAACGATTTAGACTTGTAATATATTCATATCAGCTCACCCACGTATCAACCTAATTAATTAGCCAAACATTCTCTCACGCTGTTTGGGTTGTTTATCTCTCGAGGGTGATAGAAAATCTATTTCCCATTCACTAAGTTCATCTGTATGTATTGTCAGGTAGGACTCAGGAGTGCACGCATCTCGATAAATCTATCTTCTGAGCTGCAATTTAAACAAGGAGATGATGGCAAAGGTAATAGATTTGTATCTATCTGCATGCATTATTCTCCCTGAGGTTAGTGCATTGCTGCTGTCACATAAATAAGATATGATCCACGATGAACCGATCCCAACTCACTGTGATGAAACAAAGAAACTAACAAGGAATCCAATAAAAACTAGACGTTAGAAACCTCAGAACGTCAGTGTGTTACAGTATATCAATGAGATATCCACAAATGAACAGATGCTGACTCACTGTAATGATCATGAAACAAACAAATAAAACCAACCAACCAAAAAAACAACAAACCAACAACAACATCCAACCAACAATGCAGTACAACCGACACAATAGAAGCCACGAGCTTCAGTGTGTTAGTACTCAAGGTTACTCTACAAGCCGATGTCAACAGAAGTCTTTCAAGGGAGCTTTTCCATAATTGCTTCAAATCTCAGCTTGCGTCAAGCTCTGCAGAAACAGCTTTTCACAATCAAACCAACAAGGGATGCATGATTGTCAGACAATAGAAACCACTATGATGCTTCAGTTTGTCAGTATTTAAAGGGATAAGTATGGGATGTTAGCAGTCTTCCTAGGGAGCTTCTGCATAATTGCTTCAAATCTCTGATTGCATCAAGCTCTGCCTGAAACAGCTTTTCGTGCATGCCTACAGTAGGTACAAAGGGATTGTCAGAGTTGTTGACACTCAACGGAAGCAGTGATCCTTCAAAAACAACATATATACAGTGCATTCGGAAAGTATTCAGACCCCTTCCCTTTTTGCACATTTCGTTACGTTACAGCCTTATTCTAACATTGATTAAATAAAAATGTTGTCATCAATCTACACACAATACCCCATAATGGCAAAGCGAAAAACTGTTTTTTATAAATATCTACAGATTTATAAAAAATGTCAAATTGAATTACAGTTGAAGTCGGAAGTTTACATACACTTAGGTTTGAATCATTAAAACTTGTTTTTCAACCACCCCACAAATTTCTTGTTAACAAACTATAGTTTTGGCAAGTATTTTTTCCAACAATTGTTTACAGACAGATTATTTCACTTATAATTAACTGTATCACAATTCCAGTAGGTCAGAAGTTTATATACAGTCAACTTAATGTATCTTTAAACAGCTTGGAAAATTCCAGAAAATGATGTCATGGCTTTAGAAGCTTCTGACAGGCTAATTTACATCATTTGAGTCAATTGGAGGTGTACCTGTGGATGTATTACAAGGCCTACCTTCAAACTCAGTGACTCTTGCTTGACGGGAAAATCATGGGAAAATCAAAGGAAATCAGCTAAGACCTCAGAAAAAAAAACGTAGACCTCCACAAGTCTGGTTCATCCTTGGGAGCAATTTCTAAACGCCTGAAGGTACCACGTTCATCTGTACAAACGATAGTACGCAAGTATAAACTATAAACACCATGGGACCACGCAGCTGTCATTCCGCTCAGGAAGGAGACGTGTCCTGTCTCCTAGAGATGAACGTACTTTGGTGCGAAAAGTACAACTCAATCCCAGAACAGCAGCAAATGACCTTGTGAAGATGCTGGAGGAAACAGGTAAAAAAGTATCTATATCCACAGTAAAACAAGTCCAAAAATCGACATAAACTGAAAGGCCGCTCAGCAAGGAAGAAGCCACTGCTCCAAAACCGCCATAAAAAAGCCAGACTACGGTTTGCAACTGCACATGGGGACAAAGCTTTTACTTTTTGGACAAATGTCCTCTGGTCTGATGAAACAAAAAAATAACTGTTTGGCCATATTGACCATTGTTATGTTTGGAAGAAAAATGGGGATGCTTGCAAGCCGAAGAACACCATCCCAACCTTGAAGCACGGGGGGTGGCAGCATCATGTTGTGGGGGTGCTTTGCTACAGGAGGGACTGGTGCACTTCACAAAATAGATGGCATCATGAGGCAGGAAAATTATGTGGATATATTGAAGCAACATCTCAAGACATCAGTCAGGAAGTTAAAGCTTGATCGCACATGGGTCCTCCAAATGGACAAATGGACCCCAAGCATACTTCCAACGTTGTGGCAAAATGGCTTAAGGATAACAAAGTCAAGGTATTGGAGTGGCCATCACAAAGCCCTGACCTTAATCCCATAGAACTGAAAAAGCATGTGTGAGCAAGGAGGCCTACAAACCTGACTCAGTTACACCAGCTCTGTCAGGAGGAATGGACCAAAATTCACACAACGTATTGTGGGAAGCTTGTGGAAGGCTAACTGAAACATTTGACCCAAGTTAAACAATTTAAAGGCAATGCTACCAAATTCTAATTGAGTGTATGTAAACTTCTGACCCACTGGGAATGTGATGAAAGAAATAAAAGCTGAACTAAATCATTCTCGCTACTATTATTCTGACATTTCTCATTCTTAAAATAAAGTGGTGATCCTAACTGACATAAGCCCCAGGATTTTTACTGGGATTAAATGTCAGGAATTGTGAAAAACTGAGTTTAAATGTATTTGGCTAAGGTGTATGTAAACTTCTGACTTCAACTGTCCTTTATTTAGTATTCAGACCCTTTGCACCTGAGCTCAATTTCGAGTCTCATAGCACTCTGTTTCCATTGATCATCCTTGAGATGTTTCTACAACTTGATCGGAGTCTACCTGTGGTAAATTCAATTAATTTGGAAAGAACACAGTAGCTTCCATCATTCTTAAAGGGAATAAGTTTGGAACCACCAAGACTCTTCCTAGAGCAGCCAAACTGAGCAATCGGGGTCTTGGTCAAAGAGGTGACCAAGAACCTGATGGTCACTCTGACAGAGCTCCGGAGTTCGTCTGTGGAGATGTGAGAACCTTCCAGAAGGACAACCATCTCTGCAGCACTCCACCAATCAGGCCTTTATTGTAGAGTGGCCAGACGGAAGCAACTCCTCAGTAAAAGGCACATGACAGCCTGCTTGGAGTTTTACAAACGGCACCTAAAGGACTCTCACGAGCATGAGAAACAATATTCTCTGGTCTGATGAAACCAAGATTGAACTCTTTGGTCAGAATGCCAAGCATCACATCTGGAGGAAAACTGGCACGATCCCTACAGTGAAGCATGGTGGTGGCAGAATTATGCTGTGGGGATGTTTTTCAGCAGCATGGGCTGGGAAACTAGTCAGGATCGAGGGAAAGATGAAAGGAGCAAAGTGCAGAGATAATCCTTGATGAAAACCTCCTCCAGAGTGCTCAAGACCTCAGACTGGGGGCGAAGGTTCACTTTCCAACAGGACAACGATCCTAAGCACACAGCCAAGACAATGCAGGAGTGACTTCGTGACAAGTCTCTGAATGTCCTTGAGTGGCCCAGCCAGAGCCCGGACTTGAACCCGATCGAACATCTCTGGAGAGACCTGAACATTTCTGTGCAGCGACGCTCCCCATCCAACTTGACAGAGCTTGATAGGATCTGCAGAGAAGAATGGAAGAAACTCCCCAAATACAGGTGTACCAAACTTGTAGCCTCATTCCGAAGAAGTCTTAAAGCTGTAATCGCTGCCAAAGGTGCTTCCACAATATACTGAGTAAAGGGTCTGAATTCTTATGTGATATCAGTTTTTATTTTTAATACATTTGTAAAAAATTCTAAAGTCCTGTTTTTGCTTTGTCATTATGAGGTATTGTGTGTAGATTGTATATCCTGATGTGTAACTGTCGATTTTCCCCCCCATCACTAATGACAACCAACCTGGGTGTGATGGGTAGGGACTTGAGAAATGGGTTAGCTTGCAGGTTTCTGTATCAACGCACTGTACAGTACACACTGGTAGTGATGGGTGGGTTGACTCATAACCTGCAGTCCCCGCGGTTATATCCGCAGCGCGGGTGGGTTTAGGGTCATGAAATACTGTGTGGATGAAGGGTGGGTGGAGGGTGGGTTGATCGATCCATGGAGGCAAAAAGGACAATGTCAGAGATTAATTCAATAAGAGAAAAGCTGCAAAATGGAGAGTTAAAGTGTAGGTAGGGACAGAAAAGTAGCCTAAGATTTGGGAAAGTTTTGGCGAAGGGGTAAAAGAGGATGATAGCAGTGCCGGCTTTGTTGTGTGACGATTGCGAGGTGCAAATTTGACAGTCACAAGAAGAGGAGTTCAAATAGGCCCATGGCACGTCAGGGAACTGTAGCCTACTGTTCAGATGGGTTAAATGGAAACTGAAATCTGGACACCAAATATAGTCCTATAACCTCTCACATAGCCTTAATATTAACTCCTGCAGAATTAAGCAGTTATTGCAGTGAAATGATAGGCCTACACCAAATGTAGGCAACATTTTGACACAGGAACAGGAGTGGAAAAATATGATTTATTTCTTTCAGTATCTTGAGAGAATGTGAATGTGCAGTTAGAGACCGACTGTAGAGGTGGTTTTATCAGCATCATAAAAACTGATAGTATTTCAACCACATAAAATATGCACCCAAGCCCAACTGATAGTATTTCAACCACATAAAATATGCACCCAAGCCCAACTGAAAGCTTAGAAACACGTTGGGTCGTTTTCACAGCTTTTTATTTCCTTACAACCGGGTCAAACTGATGTCTGTTGAACATTTCCAGTTTTTTATCCCCGGTTCCTAAAGAAGCACCTTTGATTGAAGCATTCGTTCTATCAATTTATGACATTATTCTGTTGAGCAAGGGTTTATTTAGTATTCTAGGTCAGGACCCGAGTTTGGGAAATGCTGTTCTAGGGCAACATATATTGACAGAAGAGAAGCTGCAAGTATATAATTATAGACAAGTTGACTAACAAATAGCTTACCAAAATGTTGGAAATTACAGTATAAGCAGAAACACATCTAAATCAGGCAACAACACAAAATCCTGCACCCCCCCGTCAAAAAATTGTCTCTGACTGTAGCCTTCAGCTGATTTTCTATATTAGTGGTTTAGGGTCTGGTGTGGGCCTCAGGTTTTCCCTTTATCACATATAGTCGGGGGTTGCGGATGGGTTATTAGCAAATGCAGGTGCGGGTGCCTGAACAAACAGCTGACCCGCGTACCACTAGTATCTCTGCAGCAAAGTACTGTACTGTACACACTGGCCTCAAGTCTTTTCTGTCCTACCACAGGATGTGTGTGTGTGTGTGTGTGTGTGTTCGGGGGGTCCCCACAGCAGTCCCAAAATCACTCCAGCTGAGAAGGCTTAATTTATCATGCAGAGGCAGCAGCTGTACCTCTCCCTATATCCCTCAAACACACAGTCTCTCTCTCTCTCTCACACACACACACACACACACACACACACACACACACACACACACACACACACACACACACACACACACACACACACACAGTTAAATTATTCCCAATAGTTGTTATGCATGCTTACAATATTGCTCTGTATTGTGTATGTGAAATTAGCAACTATACATATTTAGCTACCTTCTTCCTAAATATAGATGCTTGTAGCCTAAATGAATATACACCATTCAAAGGTAAATAAATAATTTCAATTTATTGATAGATCCGCGCACTGCTATCAGAAACAATCAGCGCGAAGACGAGATTACTTACATCTTTGAAAATTGGAAGTCCATTAACGTGGCTACGCAGTGGCTGCTGCTGAGCGCGAAGGTGCTTCTGTTTTGCCGACTGAAGGCACATGGTGATCATCTCCGTGCACGCCAACATCTCTAAATATTTTGGAAGATGTTGTATAGCCAACTTGTACACACCTGCTTCTTTTAATAGCTCGAAAATGCCGTTTTTGGGGGGGGGGGGGGGGTGTTCAAAAGTGTCGCCCTGTGCTGTCAAACCGAAGCAACCGTGCTCCAACAGTGATGTCGCTCTGCAACTTTCTGCGGTAGGTAACCCACCTTCTCGAGAGCTGATTGGTCAGTGTCTTCGTTGAGCATCCCTCCTAGGCAAGAGAAGGAAAAAATACCAAGTGGCGCATTAACATCATTTTACAAGATACATCTTATAAAATAGTAGAATCAGGCAATATCAAACTAATTTAGAGAATACAATTGATAAACCTACAATGCAGATGTTGGATGGGATTACAATTAGGACTACTTCTACATATAGGTTACATTTATTTAAATATGAATTGCATATTTCACCTCAAAACACAGATTTTCTCTTGAAAATAAAGGAAATGCATGTACATTTATTTCACTTCCCCTTATAAAGGTGTATCAGCAATGTATTGTGCCTGACATTGCCATCTGCTGGTGATGATAGACTATGCCCACAGAACAATGAGCCAGATATTTCACCGGACGTAAAAATGTAAGCATCCGGTTGACATTTCCACTCACTACCAAATTTGGTGATAAGAGGAAGCCCGATGGCCGAGAGTATAAGATGGAGCGAGAATGATTTTGGTCAACATTATGCAAATGTTCTCTTTGATTAATTATTTGTTTTACCTTTATTTAACTAGGCAAATCAGTTCTGAAAAAATTATTATATACAATGACGGCCTACTAGGAAACAGTGGGGTAACTGCCTTGCTCAGGGGCAGAACGACAGATTTGATCCAGCAACCTTAATCTCAATACAGTTTTCTGTTACCCAAAACTAAAATATGTTACAAACAAAGTGGAGAAAGTTTTGCAGATGTTACACTTGGCCAAAGTAAAAAAAATGTAATGAATTCAGGGGGTAGCCCCAACCTGGACTCAAACCCAGGTCAAGTAACTTTCTAGCCAACACCTCAACTGCTACACCAAGAGGTCCGAACCTCTTGACAATACTAAATCAGGCAACAACACAAAATCCTGCACCCCCCCGTCAAAAAATTGTCTCTGACTGTAGCCTTCAGCTGATTTTCTATATTAGCGGTTTAGGGTTTGGTGTGGGCCTCAGGTTTTCCCTTTATCACATATAGTCGGGGGTTGCGGATGGGTTATTAGCAAATGCAAGTGCCTGAACAAACAGCTGACCCGCGTACCACTAGTATCTCTGCAGCAAAGTACTGTACTGTACACACTGGCATCAAGTATTTTCTGTCCTACCACAGGGTGTGTGTGTGTGTGTTAGGTTAAAGGTAGCTACATAACAATGGGGAGATGAAAGAGAAAAAAGTGTTTAATATAGATAACAGTGAATACTGTTAAACTTTAATAAAGTAACATTGGTGATTAAGCTCAACACATAGCCTACATTCTTAGTACAATTGATCACCAAACAATTATCTTCAAGACAGCCCTTAAAATGGTTGCTCTCACACAAATACACTTGCACAGCAAACACTTCACCAACTCTGCACTGGACTTTTGGTGACAAAAGCTATTTTATACATTTTACATGTTCACCCCTAGTCCCAGGGGAAACACTAACTAAAACTATGGTCTGTGCCCTGTCACACACTCACACACTTTTTAAAATCTCCCACAACATTTTGTTTCAATGTATCAAAATATTTTGGGGTATTTATATTTTGGGAGAGAATCTCACATTTCTTGAAATGATTGGTGCTCGAGAGCATCACAACCTTGATGTATCATGGGTAAATTGTGACTGACTAATCGACAAAAATATTGTATAGTTATTTAGGGTGCAAGATCTGTAGATCATTCAGTCCCAACTCTCCTTTAAAGTCGGCTGCGATGTCGAACGGCCCCTTACATAAAATGCAATAGAGCAGGCCAGCTTGTACTCCTAAAACCCTGAAATAAATGACCATAGGAGTTTGGAATTAAAGCCGGAAATAAGGTCTGAGGTGAACACAGGCTTAGGAGATCTTATACGTTTTGTTCTATGAGATAATAGCAGTCAGTTAACATTACCTTTATGAATTATGAAGGCTTTATCGTTTGTTTTATTATTACAAAAACATCTTACAAATTCTGAAAGTGTAGTTAGCTGATGAAGATAATCTCATAGAACAAAACGCATAAACTCTCATAAGCCTGTGTTTACCACATACCTTATTTTCGGCGTTTATCTAAAAACATTACAAAAACACCATTAATTTTATTCATGGGCATTGTCCAGCGGAGTAAGTGCCTACAAAAAGACGCCATTACTATTCCTGTCTATATACATACTTGGCCTACTACGTCAAATATATTTATAACTGACCCAAGATAGTTAACCTGTGTCGTTTACAGTGGAAGCAAATTAAGCATTGTGGGGAAAACAGGCCAAGCACAAGCTAGCGAGATCCCATTGGCTCGTTGAATTATGTATTTGCATATTTCAGAAGGGGAACGCCTTATCTGTGAAGTTCGCATGTGCAGAAACTCAATTCGACGTTGCACTCCAAACAACGCAATTGTTTCAAACTTTGGCAAAGTGTCATGTCTATAAAACGTAGTGCACTGTGCATTGAGATCAGATGTTTCATAGATGAGAAAATTAGCAGAATGTTGGCCCAGTATCACCTAGTTCCATCCTCAGTTTATCAGTACTCGCGACAAGACTTCCTCTCAGTACCATATTTGGTGATGAGAAAACGTTCTAAACGGAACCTTCCGTTTTATAGCAACCGTGACGTATATGGGTTTACCACTTCTGTCGTTAGTCACATGACACGGTCAGGAAGAAATTCAGACCGAGTGGTACTTGTCATACAGCTTTTGTAGTTTTTCTGAGACGTTGTTTACCATCCATATTCCTTGGTCGGCGTAAGAAGGACATTTACAGAAACATTTGCTGCCCTCTGATATGGGTAAGATGTAATCCAATCGTTTTATATGGAGGAATTGTCAATTTTCAAAGATATCCGTAGATGGTTAGATAGGTGAGCTAGCTAACGTTAGCTACCCTAAGTGACATCGATATTCAAAGCGAGCAAACCTGTGCAAACCTTCACGACACATCCTACTGACCAAGTAGTTAATTATTAACATAGTTATGCACATCAAGAGTGTAGTTAACTAGTGATTGTTTTATGTTGTGAAGCTAACAGCTAGATGGCTACCAGAGTTGTTATAGCTAGCTGCTATGTGGATTTAGCTAGGTAAGTTACTAGCTTGTTGTTTGGCCTCCTTTCAGGGTCCTGGGATTGTTATTGAAATCTTCCCTGTCAATTTTCTCTTGCCATTTCCCTTTTATGTCGCTCCCTTTCCATGTAGAAGTAATTTATAAATTGTGTTAGCTACCTTTTATGATTTTTGAAAGTATTGAAAGAATAGCTAGCTACGTACAGGGCAGCTAGGTAGCTAAAATACTTTTACTACTTAACGTAGATAGCTAACATTAGCTAGCTAGCAAAATACAACCATATTAGACCTTGCACAAAAACTTGGATTAGCTAGCAAGCTAGCTACCTATTCCCTAAAACAAACAATACCTAGCAAATTTACTAGTCAGCATTTGAGTTAATAAGAGCAGTAGCTAGCTGATTTATGTAATGTCAGATTTACTGTTTGCAGTTATGGAATTTATGGTAGCTTCTGAGCTTGACTTAATTGACTGTGGTTGTGGGGTAGTTAAGAAACCAAGGGAAGAGTCATTTGCCTTGAATCAAGCAATTAAGCAGGTTACAGTAGCTAGTAAATAAATTAGGTGAGGGGACAGCCCTATTTTGAGACAATCTTGTTCTGGTCCCTGTGGGACCCATTGTCATTCCAAACATGTTATCAAACAGATATTAACATTTCGTCTAAAGCATTTGGGTTATATTGCAATATCCTATACATTTGTCATTGTTTTCCTACATTATTTTCAATTCGCGATCACTGCATTGATGATTAGCAGATATAGGATTTTTTTAGACTGCTCCAACCTGCTTTAGGGCAATTCCATTGTAACAGATGCAGACTCAGATTTTTTACTTTAAAATGTATGCCAATCAAAAACGAATGATTGCAAAGTTAAACAAGCCATACAACTCTATGCACCAGTATAATTATGTTATACTGTACCTCTACACAGCCAATGTGTAAATGGCACACCCAACTACCTCATCCCCACATTATTACTTATCATCTTGCTCTTTTGCACCCCAGTATCTCTACTTGCACATCATCTGCATGTCTATCACTCCAGTGTAAATGCTAAATTGTAATTATTTTGCCTCTATGGCCTATTTATTGCCTTACCTCCCTACTCTTCTACATTTGCACACACTGTACATAGATTTTTCTATTGTGTTATTGACTGTACATTTGTTTGTGTTACTCTGTGTTGTTTTGTCGCACTGCTTTGCTTTATCTTGGCCAAGTCGCAGTTGTAAATGAGAACTTGTTCTCAACTGGCCTACCTGGTTAAATAAAGGTAAAATAATTGTTTGTTTTTTACTTTGCAATGATTGTTTCTTGTTTCAGTGGTGTGGACAGTATTAGACATTAATTAACTTGTTGACACAGTTAGCAGATTGCAAGTTTACACTGTCTTTTACATGGTTACGCCGTGCAGATGACCAAACTGGCCAACCCTCGATGGCAAGGCTACTTTAGGCTAAATCTGACAATTGCATTAGAAAGTCGCATGCGCATGCATTTCAAATCAAATCAAATGTATTTGTCACATACACATGGTTAGTAGATGTTAATGTGAGTGTAGTGAAATGCTTGTGCTTCTAGTTCCGACAATGCAGTAATAACCAACGAGTAATCTAACCTAACAATTCCAAAACTACTACCTTATACACACAAGTGTAAAGGGATAAAGATTATGTACATAAAGATATGAATGAGTGATGGTACAGAACGGCATAGGCAAGATACAGTAGATGGTATCGAGTACAGTATATACATATGAGATGAGTAATGTAAACAAAGTGGCACAGTTTAAAGTAGCTAGTGATACATGTATTACATAAAGATGCAGTAGATGATATAGAGTACAGTATATACAAATACATATGAGATGAATAATGTAGGGTATGTAAACATAATATTAAGTAGCATTGTTTAAAGTGACCAGTGATATATTTTACATCAATTCCCATCAATTCCCATTATTAAAGTGGCTGGAGTTGAATCAGTGTGTTGGCAGCAGCCACTCAATGTTGGTGGTGGCTGTTTAACAGTCTGATGGCCTAGAGATAGAAGCTGTTTTTCAGTCTCTCGGTCCCTGCTTTGATGCACCTGTACTGTCCTCACCTTCTGGATGATAGCGGGGTGAACAGGCAGTGGCTCGGGTGGTTGTTGTCCTTGATGGTCTTTATGACCTTCCTGTGACATCGGGTGGTGTAAGTGTCCTGGAGGGCCGGTGATGCGTTGTGCCTCACTACCCTCTGGAGAGCCTTACGGTTGTGGGCGGAGCAGTTGCCGTACCAGGCGGTAATCTATCCCGATAGCATTTTACTTCCTTGTTTTGCTTAAGTCTCCATGGGTTTGTTATAGTGTTCTAGGCATAAGTGCAGGAGTCTGTTTAAACATTCCATTGGGTACAGTAGGATGTAAACCAGGAAACTTGTACTATAGATAAACCCTTATGTAAACCAGGACACCTGCACTATAGCCGTGTTTCTTGTCTCTTAATGTTTACATGTGATGTCACGTTTTCTTTCTTTGCAGTTCATGTCATAGCCATAGCATGCTGCAGTGTTAATGGCTGAACTATGAAGGCACAACTTCAAGTCACTGGTGAGTTTTGACCTTACTATTTAGTCTTTTTCATTATGTGGCGGACCTCAGGAAGAAGCTGGCTTCAGATAATCGAGATTCTACTAATAATCCTAAATTAAATAATAAGCCACTGACACCCGAAGCTGTAGAATGCGCTTTTTAACGGGACTGGCGGGTGCTTGTTCTCCATAGGCCTAGCTGATGGTACAGACTATGAATTTATCAGGTATTTATAGAGTATAGATGGAATAGAATAACTTTATTTTCTTATTTTTTTCAGTGGTTGAAATATATATCAATAACAAACATAGTAGGATGTACAGTAAACCAACTAGGCTAAAGAATCGTTCTAAACAGAGGTAGTGCTTAGGCTACAGTGGTGGGTCAATGAGGCAATGTGAACATGGATCTCACATTTCCGTTCTGTGGTTTATTTCTATGGCTAACTTCCGTGACTTATAACAGTGTTCACTAGAATCTCTTACCATGACATGATTTGTGTATTTTATGGCATGCAGTTCTGTCGGCCAAACTGAAGGAGAACAAAAAGAACTGGTTTGGCCCCAGTCCGTACGTGGAGGTGGCTGTGGACGACCAGTCGAAGAAGACTGAGAAATGCAACAACACCCACACCCCCAAATGGAAGCAGTCACTCACAGTGTAAGTAGCTACGGTAATACCTATTTGCATTTCAAGTCAAATGTTATTTGTCACTTGCGCCGAATACAACAGGTGTGGACTTGACCGTGAAATGCTTAATTATGAGCCCTTTCCCAACAATGTAGTAAAAAGAGATTAGCTAACAAAATCGAAGTATTAACATAATAAAATAACAGTAATGAGGCTATATACAAGGAGTACCAGTAATCAAGTCACTGTGCAGGGGTACAAGGTAGTTGAGGTAATATGTACATGTAGGTAGGGATAAAGTGACAAGGCAATGGGATGCATATAAACTGTCGTGTGTGTGTGGTGTCAATATGCTTGTCTTTATGTGTGAGTTTATGTAGTGTGTGTGGGTAGGGTCCAGTGGGTGTGTGTATAGAGCCAGTGCAAGAATGTCAATGTAAAATAATATATACATATAACACAATTCTGGAGGTTAATGCAGATAGTCCGGGTAGACATTTTGATGAACTGTTCAGCAGTCTTAAGGCTTGGGGGTAGAAGCTGTTCAGGTCCCAACTTGGCGCTCTGGGACTTCTTGCCGTGCGGTAGCAGAGAGAACATACTTTGACTTGGCTGGCTGGAGTTTTTGACCATTTTTAAGGCCTACCTCTGACACCGCCTTCCTCTGACAAATTTATATTCGCATGTATATTTATTTAGCATATAGGCCTATAGTGCATTTCTCATTCATAGTCTTGACTAATACGCTCAGAGATTCTCCATGGAAGTGCTTCTTAGTCCGTAGGTGTAATCCGTATCTGGGAAACTGGCCCACAGTGATCTCGTTATTGTTTATGTGTTTAACTCATTCCTTTATAATAGTGTAATTGTTTAGCCCTGTCACCAAGAATTGCATGTCGTCTCCTGGTCTATTGTTGTATAGCCTACTAAGTACAGTAGTGAAACCGTAAACAAATGTTTTCCACCCTCTACACAGAATTGTCACACCTTTCAGTAAGCTCATTTTCCGGGTATGGAGTCATCAGACGCTGAAGGCCGACTTCCTATTGGGCGTGGCCACATTGGACATGAGTGAAACCCTCAAGTCCAATGATATGAAACGTGAGTTCATTCTCTTCTCCTGATGAGGCACGGAGCAGGTAGTATTAAATGTGATTATATGAAATCTCTGTGACTTTTTGATAGCGGAAAAGTGTATAACAACATATACAAGAGCTTTGCAGTAAGTGGTTGTCATATTTACAAATAGTCCTCTGTAATATAACTGATGCGTGCCACTGCACTGTAGGGAGATGAGGAGCAAGCGGTGGCTCTCATTCACACCACTTCTTACTATACACTACATGACCAAAAGTATGTGGACACTTGCTCGTCGAACATCTCATTCCAAAATCATGGTCATTGATATGGAGTTGGTTTCCACTGCTCCAGAGTCCAATGGCGGCGCGCTTTACACCACTCCAGCTGACGCTTGGCATTGTGCATTGGTGATCTTAGGCTTGTGTGTGGCTGCTGAGCCATGGAAACCCATTTCATGAAGCTGCTGACAAACAGTTATTGTGCTGACGTTGTTTCCAGAGGAATTTTGGAACTCTGTAGTAAGTTTTGTAACCGAGGACAGACTATTTTTCCGCCCTTCAGCACTCGACGGTCCCATTCTGTGAGTTTGTGTAGCCTACCACTTCGGGCTGTGCCGTTGTTGCTCCTAGACATTTCCAATTCATAATAACAGCACTTACAGTTGACCAGGGCAGCTCTAGCAGGGCAGAAATTTGAAGAACTGTCTTGTTGGAAACGTGGCATCCTATGATGGTGCCACTTTGAAAGTCACTGAGCTCTTCAGCGAGGCCATTCTACTGCCAATGTTTGTCTATGGAGATTGCATGACTGTGTGCTCGATTGTATACACCTGCCAGCAATAGGTGTGGCTGAAATAGCTTAATCCGTTAATTTGATGGGATGTCCACATACTTTTGTGTATGTTGTACTGTAACTCTAATCTTAAAGGGATAGTGCAATTATGTTATTTCAATTTGAAGGAAGTTGAAGAAATAGTAGAAAAATAGCAGAGGCGATTTAGCAGTGGCTGCTAACTGAATATAGCTAAAACGAGTGTGTGATAGAAAAATGACGTGTTTACCTGGTTTGTTTGATATTAATAGGAAGGCATAGATATAATTTATTTAATTATGTGTTTCTGAAAAGAGATGCTTTCCACTCTATCTTCCTGCAGTTAGTCTGCTAGAGATGGTGATAAAAACCTAAATGCGGGCGTTCCGTAGACAAGATGACATGTGTGTGTGTGTGTGACCCGCGATAGAGAGCCTGGAGAGAGTTTAGAACAATGCCTCATTGTCTCTTCTTCCTGGCATCTGGGAAAATAAGCCGGGTTGGGGGTAAAACACCATCCTGTGTAGATAACCAAGGTGGCTTGTGGGAGATGGAACCAGTCGGACTAAGCATTTTTCGGTCCTATATAGTATCAGTTTTTTTAATTTTCAGTTAGGTTGCTCAGCTGTTGGGCTGACTGGTTTCATTATTGCAATAATTAATCGATATTGTTTAAAGATAATTGTTTGAAGAAATGACAGTCTCTCTCACTTGAATAGAATATTCCACAAGTGTTCCGCGCACTGAATTTGCTCCCAATTATCACCTTTAAGATACAGGTAGATAAGGTATACTTTATTAATCCATACTAGGTAGAAATGTGTCTTCTGCTTTTTTTCCCAATCCCTCTGATATAAATATATATTTATAAACTGGGTGGTTTGAACCATGAATGCTGATTGACTGACAGCTGTGGTATACCCAGGGTATGACACAAGCATTTGTTTTTCCTGCTCTAATTATGTTGGTAACCAGTTTATAATAGCAGTAAGGCACCTCAGGGGTTTGTGGTATATGGCTAATATACCACGGCTAAGGGCTGTGTATGGGCACTCTGCGTTGCGTTGTGCTTAAGAACAGCCCTTAGCCGTGGTATGTTGGCCATATACCACACCCCCTCGGGTCTTGTTGCTTAAATATATATTTAAAAAAAAGAATATATATATATATATACACACACACACACACACACACACACTATGTTGTAGAGGCTGGAGCAGAGGGTAGCCGCAGTACAGCTCCCAGTAAGCAGTTTATTGACAACGTTTCGATCTTCACCAGGTCCTCAACCTGTTTTTTTTGCAGTACTTCCTTAGCCCAGCACCTACGTTTCTTTAAGGATGTGCATTTGATCACAAAGTTTTCTAAAGTTAAGAACTCCTTTCACCTAGGTCTTAATTGGACACGCATTGAAAATAACTAACAACAACCAGTACACTCTGCCCTCCATGGAAGAGTTTAACACTCCTGCTCTAATCCACTACTTCATGTCTGGTATTCTTTGTGAGACAGCTCTCGCCTCAGCTGGAATTCGAGGGCGGCTCTCGCCTCAGCTGGAATTCGAGGGCGGCTCTCGCCTCAGCTGGAATTCGAGGGCGGCTCTCGCCTCAGCTGGAATTCGAGGGCGGCTCTCGCCTCAGCTGGAATTCGAGGGCGGCTCTCGCCTCAGCTGGAATTCGAGGGCGGCTCTCGCCTCAGCTGGAATTCGAGGGCGGCTCTCGCCTCAGCTGGAATTCGAGGGCGGCTCTCGCCACAGCTGGTATTCGAGGCGGCACTTGACTTTTAACTCAAGCATATGAATGGGCTTACTTTGCCAATAGAATGAGTCCTTTCAGTCATGGTCGACGTGCTGCCCATGTGACCCTCAAAGATATATTAATTAATTCCTGCACTACAATCAGGGGTCAAAGACACACAGAAGTGCACCTCCTATGTAGGTGACCAAATATGCTACTGATTAAATAATAATATTCACTGAGTGTACAAATCATTAGGAACACTTCCTCTTTCAATGAAAGACTGACCAGGTGAAAGCTATGATCCCTTATTGATGTCACTTGTTAAATCCACTTAAACCAGAGAGGTTAAAGAAGGATTTTTAAGCCTTGAGACTATTGAGACATGGATTGTGTGCCATTCAGAGGGTCAATGGGCAAGACAAAAAATTCAAGTGCCTTTGAACGGGATATGGTAATAGGTGCCAGGCGCACCAGTTTGTCACACTCAACCATTTCCCGTGTTTATCAAGAATGGCCCACCACCCAAAGGATATGCAGCTAACTGGGAAGCATTGGAGTCAACATGGGCCAGCATCCCTGTAGAACGCTTTTGACACCTTGTAGAGTCTATGCCTCAACGAATTGAGGCTGGTTTGAGGGCAAAAGGGGGTGCAACTCAATATTAGGAAGGTGTTGCTAATGTTTGCTATACTCTGTGTAGATGGTCAATACATGCATATCGTGCATGTTATCCCAGCCATCGCTTTTCAGGAACACAAGTTATATTTCTGATATTAGACGGGATACATCAAGGCTAGAATTCAAGCTGATCCATCCATGTTTACACTCTGTTTATAAACTAGCATCTACGCGTGTGTCTGTCCTTCTGTGTGTCTGTATGTCTGTCAGTCTCTGAGGTGGTGCAGATCTTACAGCTGTGTTCAGACCAGGACAACACAGACGTGGTGGGAGACCTGTCCATCTGTCTGGATGGCGTGCAGGTGGACCCAGAGACCTTTGCCTCTGCAGAGAGAGACCATGGTGAGGATTAGGGATGGGCAGGGTAAAGTGTCGGTGTTTGAGGCAAAAAAAATTGGTGTATACTATTGGTTATTCCAATTTAGTTTTTTTCGGATGCAACTGAAAAGGACATTGTACATTATTTTAATACTGCACTTGACGTACTCCACAAGCAATAAGCACATGTTTTTGTTGTTCATTTTGTCAATGCTTATAAATATAACCTGCTAAATAGTTACATTTGTACAAACCTGAGTAGTCGCGCCGATCCCAATTGAGGATGATGTGATTAATACATTTCACTAGATGAATTGTATTCTGTTTGGGTTTGAATGCTTGATGTTGATGGTTTTCTTTTTCAGCAGCTACTGCTCCCAACAGGGACGCGAGGCAGAACGAAGATGGAGGCAACAGGTATCATGTTTTAATAATACTATATTGTATGTCTTCTGTAAGTTCTCTGAGTGAATACTTGACTTTTGGGGGGGGAGATTTAGTGTGAGTCGGCAAAATACTTTTATGATATTACTCAGTCACACTAGCATATCTTCTGTCCATTGTGAATACTAGAGATGGGCACCGATATGTCAAGTTTAAATCGATGTTAATTGCATTTTTCCCGATATGAATATATCGTTTTACAAAAAACATTGCAACTGTCTCTGCACTGGGATGTCCAGAGAACTGCTTGCTGATTGCAAAGATCTTATCAAAGGACTTTAGGGTCAATTATTGATCCTAAGCAATGTACTTTCTTGGTAAGGAAGAAGGGGGTGGACATTTTTTATTTTTCATGATAACTCTTGACAGTATGTAAATACTTATATTGTTCATATGTTTTTTGATTAGATTTAGTTTTGTAGTGTCATGTTTGCTGATGTCAGTGATGTGATCCTCCGGTATGTGTGTATTGTAAAATAAAAGTACTAGTGGGGGTGGTAGTAGTAGTAATGATGATGGTGGTAGTAGTAGTAATGATGATGGTAGCAGTAGTAGTAGCAGTAGTAGATAAAACGTTTTGACCACCAAAAAGTAGGAGGCACTACCTACAGCCAAAACGGCAAACAAAAAGTAATTGACTGTGCTGCATGCAATTTATTTAGACTTTTGGTGATGTCATACCCGCCAGGTCCAGCAGAGACACGTCACCTTCCAGTGACTCTACAGAGGACTGGGTGATCATCCCCAATGGCCACGAGATCAACTGCACGGGGTCTCCCGCCCCATCCCCAGGGGGCTCCAAGTCCACACGCCCCCCCAGACCTGCTCGTCCTCCTCCACCCACCCCTCGCAGACCAGCCGCCTCCCCAGGTTGGCACCACGCTAAGAAAGGCCCTAGACATACCCTAGCAATTCCATAATAATACAATACAAAATACCACAATACTATAGTAATACAATAGATAACCATAGAGGTCTCTGACAGAACTATTGAAAGAAATTCCTTTCGTGTGTTGATGTTCTAATGCCAGGTCCATCTATTGCCTTCTCATGTAATGAAACGTTCATGTTTTCATTCCACTCACTATTCAAGCCATTTTGTGGAATTGAATGAAGTGCAGTCCAGATATGCTATTCAACACAGATATGCAGTCTAAAAGCATTCGCCTTATTTAGCAGCTTCTCATTAGCATCTCCTACTAGCGACCACAGCTAACCTGTCCTTCGTCTATACCGTCTCCAACTAGCAACCGCAGCTAACTATTCTCCTCTGTCTCATCGAACCTCCAACAGCAGCTCCACCCCAAGACCATAACTAACCTTTTCTCCTCCAGCGTCCTCTAGCAGCTCCACTCCCAGCGACGTGAGCGAGCCCCCGGCTTCAGACGGCTCCTCCTCAAACCCCCCTCCGGAGAACGGCACAGAACCCCCACAGGCAGCCAGCACCAGCGGACCGGAAGCCATTGGGGTACCCCCAGCCGGAGGGCTCCCCCAACTCGGCCCTGTCAGCAACGGTCCACTGCCACCGGGGTAAGTGGACTAGGCTCCTAACCAGATGTGTATCATGAGCAAGTAAAAAAGAACGCTCCCTATCAATCCGACAGCCCTGACCAGCCTGGCCATCGAAAATGTGCGCATGTGTTCGTCTTCATATCCAATTGTATTTGTCACATGCGCCGAATACAACAAGTGTAGACTTTACTGTGAAATGCTTACTTACAAGCCCTTAACCAACAATGCAGTTAAAGTATGACAATTAGATCAAAATAAACTAGTAACACAATAAAATAACAATAATGAAGCTTTATACAGGCTACATACAAGGAGTACTGAGTCAGTGTACTGGGGTGTGAGGTACAGTAGTTGGGGTGATTGAATGAGGTAATATGTACATGTCGGTTTGGTTAGGTCTTTAGCGTCATGTATATGTAGGTAGGGGGTCTTTGGCGTCATTCATGGGTTTTAATGTGTGTGTGTGTGGAGTTGACTGTATGCCCTATATAGCCTTCTGTTTGTACCCTGCAATATATCCCCATGCTGTATATCCTGCATCGTGCTAATGTGAGCTTTAAGGTTGCAGCGGTGCAACTCCCCAGTACTTAACGATTACAAGCTTAACCATAACACAATGCAGCCACCACTATGGTTGAAAATATGGAGAGTGGTACTCGGTGAGGTTTTGGATTTGCCCCAAACATAACACTTTGTATTCAGGACAAAATGTTCATTGCTTTGCCACATTTATTGCAGTATTTAGTGCCCTGTTGCAAACAGGATGTATGTTTTGGAATATTTGTATTCCGTACAGGCTTCCTTTTCACTCTGTCAGTTAGGTTAATATTGTGGAGTAACTACAATGTTGATGATTCATCCTCAGTTTTCTCCCATCACAGCCATTAAATCCCTGAGCAGAACTCCGGCATCTGAGTTAGGAACAACGCCTGTATATTTGTAGTGACTGGGTGTATTGATACACCATCCAAAGTGTAATTAATAACTTCACCATGAGGTAGTCATTCAAAAATCATGTTGAACACTTATCATTGCACACACAGTGAATCCATGCAACTTATTATGTGACTTGTAAAGCAAATCTTTCCTCCTGAACTTTTTAAAGCCATAACTAGACTGGAGAGAGAGGGGGGAAGACTTGTATTTTTATATACATTTTCAGGATGGTTAAACAGGATGTAAACTTAAACCAGATATAAAGTAGGTAGAAAAGATACTGAAGCAATACATTTTTTTATAAGATCTATGAGAATTAACAATCACCAAAATAAAAACTAGACAGTCAGTTGGAATTTCAGATTATCCATGTAATTGGTATGTTCTTTCAATGTTTTAATCACTCAGATAGCGTTAGACATGGCAAAATGTGTAGAATTGCAGGAGATTAACTTTGAAACTGCAATTTCTCTCAGCCACATGACAAATGCTTACAAATTGAGGAAATTAGCTATAAAACTAACATTTTCTTTCTGTGGCCAAGAGGGCCTCTACAACTGTGCCATTGGCCACACCCACCACTATGCCCATTACCACACTCCACCCCCGCTACCTTTGCCACCGCTGCTGAAAAAAATCCTAGGGTAAACACTGAGGTTGACAGGAGTTCGATGCTACACCTCTTTGTAGAGTTGACTTAATGTTTAACTCTGTTGGAAATGAATAGCTGTTGACCCTTCAATTTGATATTTCAAACCACTCTCAACCACTAATAGATGAGACTTGACAATTTATCACTCATTTTGCAGTCAGTATAAAAATGTTCTTAGTCTAGTCGGCATTAGTCTGTTAGTCTAGGCAGCATTAGTTTCTTAGTCTAGGCAGATCATTGACAAGATCCTCCCGTGTAGTTCTGGGCTGATTCCGTACCGTTCTCATGATCATTGCAATTCCACGAGGTGAGATCTTGCATGGGAGCCCCAGGCCGAGGGAGATTGACAGTTCTTTTGTGTTTCTTCCATTTGTGAATAATCGCACCAACTGTTTTCACCTTCTCACCAAGCTGCTTGGCGATGGTCTTGTAGCCCATTCCAGCCTTGTGTAGGTCTACAATCTTGTCCCTGACATCCTTGGAGAGCTCTTTGGTCTTGGCCATGGTGGAGAATTTGGAATCTGATTGATTGCTTCTGTGGACAGGTGTCTTTTATATAGGTAACGAAGTTGAGATTAGGAGCACACTCTTAAAGGGAGTGTGCTCTTTTATACAGGTAACAAACTGATTAAGAGTGTGCTCCTAATCTCAGCTCGTTACCTGTATAAAAGACACCTGGGAGCCAGAAATCTTTCTGATTTATAACATTATAACATTATAACATTTTTGACATGTGTTTTTCTGGATTTTTTTGTTGTTATTCTGTCAGGCAAGGCAGAATAGTAGAATAGAGTAAACTAATAAACCATAACACTTAGGCTTCTACCTTCAGTTTATACACATTTTACACATTTTACAATCTATTTTACAATAGTTATATTTTGTTTGTTTTTAGTCCTTCCTCTATTTCTGATATCCATCCAGTTTGATTTCTATTTGTAACTGTGCTATTTCACAAAATGTCTGAATCTATATACGTTTTACAGACCCTGTATGTTTTACATTGGTTATCTTGTTATTAGTCCCACCCTTCAGCTCCATTCAACCCCTCCCATCTGTCTCTCAACATCATCCAGTCCCACCCTTCAGCTCCATTCAACCCCTCCCATCTATCTCTCAACATCATCCAGTCCCACCCTTCAGCTCCATTCAACCCCTCCCATCTATCTCTCAACATCATCCAGTCCCACCCTTCAGCTCCATTCAACCCCTCCCATCTATCTCTCAACATCATCCAGTCCCACCCTTCAGCTCCATTCAACCCCTCCCATCTATCTCTCAACATCATCCAGTCCCACCCTTCAGCTCCATTCAACCCCTCCCATCTCTCTCAACATCATCCAGTCCCACCCTTCAGCTCCATTCAACCCCTCCCATCTATCTCTCAACATCATCCAGTCCCACCCTTCAGCTCCATTCAACCCCTCCCATCTATCTCTCAACATCATCCAGTCCCACCCTTCAGCTCCATTCAACCCCTCCCATCTATCTCTCAACATCATCCAGTCCCACCCTTCAGCTCCATTCAACCCCTCCCATCTATCTCTCAACACCATCCAGTCCCACCCTTCAGCTCCATTCAACCCCTCCCATCTATCTCTCAACATCATCCAGTCCCACCCTTCAGCTCCATTCAACCCCTCCCATCTATCTCTCAACATCATCCAGTCCCACCCTTCAGCTCCATTCAACCCCTCCCATCTATCTCTCAACATCATCCAGTCCCACCCTTCAGCTCCATTCAACCCCTCCCATCTATCTCTCAACATCATCCAGTCCCACCCTTCAGCTCCATTCAACCCCTCCCATCTATCTCTCAACATCATCCATTTTTGGATTTCTATTGGCCATATATTTTCCAACTGTGCAGTGATGCTTCACTAAAGTATTGAACCTTTCTATTCTCATAGCTTCTACACATTGTAAATTGAAAATAAACCATTTTTGCTAAAATAATTATTATATTATTGATTGATTGACTATGGCTTTTCAAATCACCTAGTATTGCTATCTGCAACGTTAGTTCTAGGCAAATGTTGCAATTCTTCAGCCATTCCTGGACCTGTTACCAAAAACGAGCTACATATGGACAATACCAAAATAAATTATCTAATTACTGCCTCCTCACAGCAGCATCTGCAGAGGTGGGAAGATTGTATCCCCCATATATATAACATTCTATTGGTTGCAAGAATTTTGTATAGTAATTTAAATTGAACAATTCAAAGTTTTGAATCCGGCGTATCAATTCATAAACCATGTGCCATGGAATGGGCACATCGAAAATCTCTTCAAAACTATTTTGCAATTGAAATTGTTATGTTTTTATTTATCACACTTTTCTTTAACCATTTATGTTCTTTAATACAGGGCCGACATACAAGTTCCTTACTTTTATCCCCTTCTACTTGCCTCTTCCATTTTTGTGGTAATGCTGCATTTGGTTATAATTTTGGGTAGAGCAGACATTCCCATATGTCACACATACAGCTAACACAGACAACTCCACCAGTCCTATTTATGATATCATTCACTAAAATTATACCTTTTTTTTTTTAAACACTTCCCTCAATTTTTTTTTTTTTTTTAAATCAATTAGTATATTTGAGTTTAACCACAATATTTGTTGTATTATTTGTTCTGTCTTTTCAGGTGGATTCAACTGAAATTGCAACCAACTGTCTGAGGCTTGTTTAAAAAATAAAGATATTTTGGAGATTATTTCCTTTTCAAACAACTGAAAGTGAGCAGGTGTTATCTGAATAAAGGGAAAAAGGCCCTTCTTGAAAATAGGATGAGACATTCTTACCAATTTACTAGAGAACCATTTTGGATTTAAGTATAACTGTTGTATGACTGACGCCTTTAGTGAGAGGTCTAATGCTTTAATATTTAATCATTTCTGCCCTCCAAATTCATATTCGTTATATAAATAGGCCCTTTTAATTTGATCTGGTTTGCCATTCCAAATAAAATAGATTTTTTTTTTTCTCATATAATTTAAAAAGCAGGTCACTAGGTGTAGGCAAAACCATAAGCAAATAGGTAAACTGTGATATGACCAAAGAGTTAATCAGGGTGATTTTTCAAATAGACAGGTATTT
The DNA here is from genome assembly GCF_057628025.1 of Oncorhynchus mykiss. Classification (NCBI taxonomy): domain Eukaryota; kingdom Metazoa; phylum Chordata; class Actinopteri; order Salmoniformes; family Salmonidae; genus Oncorhynchus; species Oncorhynchus mykiss. Next base: position 72,555,800 of record NC_143028.1, read on the forward strand.
TCCTTTCCATGGTAGCAAGAGCTTATCTGTTTTTGTTAACTTTCTATAAAAATGTATTGGAGTGAGATCATTTCTTTCCTTTGGGATTTGTATACCGAGTATGTCCACATCTCCGTCAGACCATTTCATTGATAAACTACATGGTAATGTAAAATTTGCTTTTTTTCTTTGTGGTTTTAATCCAGGGAGGATAGCAAAAGTATCTAGATCCTCTGAGGCCGAGATTCTAATTGTGGTTTTAAAAGAAAACATGAATCATCAGCGTACAATGACACCTTAATTTTTAAGCCACGGATTTCTAATCCCTTAATATTATTGTTTGATCTCATTTCAACAGCTAACATTTCAATGGCAATAATAAATAGATATGCCGATAGTGGACAACCTTGTTTTACTCCTCTAGATAGTTTAAACCTTTCTGAGATGTAGCCATTATTTACTATTTTACACCTAGGGTTACTATACATAACCTTAACCCATTTCATAAGAGATTCCCCAAAATTAAAATATTCTAGGCATTTGTATATAAACTCCAGTTGTACTTTATCAAAAGCCTTTTCAAAATCAGCTATGAAAAGCAGGCCTGGTGTCCCTGATATTTCATAGTATTCTATTGTTTCCAGTACTTCCAGTCTTATATTATCTCCAATGTATCGTCCATGTAAAAAATCTGTCTGATTAGGATGAAAAATATGACTTCCTTTTTAATTCTATGCGCCAAGCATTTTGCTAGGATTTTTGCATCACAACACTGAAGTGTAAGAGGTCTCCATTTTTTTAAATGGACTGGATCTTCACATATACCATTTGGGTTCTGTTTCGGTAATAATGATATCAGACCTTCTTGTTGCGTGTCTGATAATCTACCATTTATATAGGAGTGGTTCAAACATGCTAATAATGGTCCTCTGAGTATATCAAAAATACATTTTATGTACTTCAACTGGTATGTCATCCAGCCCTGGAGTTTTCCCATCCTTAAAGGCCCCAATTGCACCAAGAAGTTCCTCCTCTGTAATTTGGCCTTCACTTGAGTCTTTCTGTACAGATATTAATTTGACATTATTATTAGGAAGAAAAAAAACATACAATTTGTTTCAGTTAGTGGAGATGGAGGAGAATGAAACAAAAACATATTCTTAAAGTACTTTACTTCCTCTTTCAAAATATAAGTTGGTGAATCATGCGTGACTCCGTCATTTGTAACAAGTTTTAATACATTTTTTTGGTAGCATTTCTATATTGAAGATTGAAAAATAATTTGGTGCATTTTCCCCCATATTCCATCTAGTTCGCTTTATTTTTATAATATATTACACTGGATCTTTCTTGAATAAGTTCCTCCATTTCTTTTTGGTTTTCCTCTAACTTATTCTGTGCCTCTATGGTACAGTTTTTATTGCTATCTAACTGTACTGTTAGTCCTTCAATTTCCTTTGTTAATATGGACTCTTTTGATCTAAATTGCTTTTGTTTTATAGATGAGTACTGAATTGCATGGCCTCTAAAGGCACACTTAAGTGTCCCATACAATAAGGTAATCTGCTGTACCTGTTATGTCTGAAAAAGTCAGTTATAAATTCTTCAATTCTAGTTCTAAACAATGTATCATCTAGTAGGCTTTGATTACATTTCCAATATCCTTGCCCACGTGGAAATTTTGTAAGAGTAATATATATGCCAATTATGTGATGATCCGACCGCATTCTGTTCCCTATCAACACTTTTTAAACTTTTGGTGCCAGAGAGAATGGCATAAGAAAGTAGTCAAGACGACTAGCTTGATTAAGCATCTCACTAGGTCAGGGTATTTAAGTCTCCATATATCTACTAATTCCAATATATCCATGACATTCATGATTTCCTTAAGTGCCTGAGGGTGATTAGTTTGTAGTGTGATTTCCTTTCCGGTAAATAGAGGTATTTAAGACTGTATTAAAATCTCCCACCATAATAATAGTCTAGTGTTGCTTGTAGAGTTGATAAATTCTTATATATATTTTCAAAGAAGCTTGGATCATCATTATTTGGACCGTATAGGTTAATAAGCCATCTCTGTTTATTGTCCAATAGCATGTTTAAAATAATCCATCTACCTTGAGGATCTGTTTGGACAATTTGCACATTTAAATCAAAATTACTGTTAATTAAAACCATCACTCCTTTTGAATTTCTTTGCCCATGGGATAAATATATTTCACCCCCCCAGTCCTTTTTCCACAAAACTTCATCTAAAATTGTTGAATGAGTTTCCTGTAAACAATAGATATTATATTCCTTCTCTTTTAGCCAGGTAAATACTGGTCGTCTTTTCTTATTATCTGCTAAGCCATTACAATTATAACTGGCTATACTTATTTCACCACTTACCAAAATGAGACACAACTTTCAATTCTATTTATCAAAAATATATGTTTGTAAACGTACCATTTTAAAAAGTAACATGATGATTGAGTGTCTATATAGCTGTACCATGATATTTGCATTGCTACTAAGTAAACCTCCAATTGGTCCCCACTATTCCACCCTCCTAAAAGCTCTCCTCATCCCGAGTCTTAGGCAATGTTAGGCTGTTAGTCTAGTTGCCGTTAGTCTAGGCACTGTTAGTCTAGTCGGCATTAGTCTAGGCACTGTTAGTCTAGTCGGCATTAGTCTGTTAGTCTAGGCAGTGTTAGTCTAGGCAGTGTTAGTCTAGTCGCAATTAGTCTAAGCACTGTTAGTCTAGTCGGCATTAGTCTGTAAGTCTAGGCAGTGTTCGTCTACTCTGCATTAGTCTAGGCAGTGTTAGTCTAGTCGGCATTTGTCTGTTAGTGTAGGCAGTGTTAGTCTAGTCGGCATTAGTCTGTTAGTCTAGGCAGAGTTAGTCTAGGCAGTGTTAGTCTAGTCGGCATTTGTCTGTTAGTCTAGGCAGCGTTACTCTAGGCAGTGTTAGTCTAGTCGGCATTAGTCTGTTAGTCTAGGCAGAGTTAGTCTAGGCAGTGTTAGTCTAGTCGGCATTTGTCTGTTAGTCTAGGCAGCGTTAGTCTAGGCAGTGTTAGTCTGTTACATAAGGGTCAGTATGCCTATTGTAGAATGCCTACGGTGGGTAGTTACTAATAGTACTTATTAATAGTAAAACTTGGTGCACATTAGTTACTAGTAGAAATATTCTGTGTAATTGAATCAATTCAATTAATGTACTTGCAATTATTTTAATGAGGAACTTAACATTCATTTAGGTGTTAAGATTACATTTGTGCAGGACTGGTGCCCTTCAAATGTATTTGCTGACTGTTCTGTGTTTTGTCTGAAGCTGGGAGCAGAGGGTGGACCAGAATGGGCGCATGTATTACGTGGATCACATTGAAAAGAGGACGTCATGGAACCGACCCGATTCTCTCCCCTCTGGGTAACAAAATAATTTATTCATCAAATCCGTAGTTCGTAAATCATATACTATATGTTTTGCTTTCATATGGCAGTAGTTTATCACGAATTCTACTCTTTAAAAATGAACCAATGCGTTCTGGAATATGTTAACTAATACGTATCTCACGCTGTATTATAGTTTTACATGGTACAATGTCAAATGATGTGTGTTAAATGGGTTTCAATAAGAGCACCTGCGCAAAGTTGATGTCACTATAGTTTGCTGTCACGAGAAACCCTGCACGGTACCTGTTCTCTCGGACCGAGTGATACGTGACATCAAGCTTTATCCATGCCATTTTTGTGCACATCCTACTGAAGACCGAAGGCCCTGGATTTCTTTACACTACACGCTGCCTCCCCTAGAGGAATATCGGCCCTGTTGAAATAGTGCAGAAATGCCTCCTGCTGTTTCCTCAAGAGAAGTGTAGATATATATGTGTTTGGATATAAGCAAGGTTACCACCCTATTACTTTCACCAATCTCACCAGTTCAGATCTTTTTCTTTTTTTTTGTGAGAAAGGATTCCTTTTTAAAGTATTCACACAGGGCCGTCATCAATCATCATGGAGAAGTAGAACCTTCCCTCTTCTGTCCCATGTAGGTGGGAGCGGCGAGTGGACCCAATGGGCAGGGTGTACTTCGTGGACCACATCAGCCGGACCACCACGTGGCAGCGCCCTACGCAGGAGTCGGTGCGTAACTTTGAGGAGTGGCAGCACCAGCGCAGCCAACTGCAGGGGGCCATGCAGCAGTTCAACCAGAGGTTCATATTCGGGGTAAGACATGGGCTACGTCACAATTCTCTCCCCTTCCTCCCAAACTGCACTAGTCTAATCCCATATTGACCCCTAGTCTCTATGCACTTGTGGAGATGTGAGATTATTTGACAGGTATAAGCAATATGGTGAAACCTGGCCTTAGAATGACCTGGCCTTAGAATGACCTGGCCTTAGAACCACCTGGCCTTAGAACCACCTGGCCTTAGAATCACCTGGCCTTAGAATCACCTGGCCTTAGAATCACCTGGCCTTAGAACAACCTGGCCTTAGAACAACCTGGCCTTAGAACAACCTGGCCTTAGAACAACCTGGCCTTAGATCCACCTGGCCTAACAGAGTGGCAAATTGGAACTATTAACAAATTGCTTACAGCTGTTACATCATCTCAGATCTCCACAAGTGTATAGGAGGGAGTATGCTCTAGGGACGGAGGGCGTAGGGTCTAGATTTTTGGGAATGGGCCACTGATTTGAAAAGTAATGACTGGTATAAGATATATTGTGGATACTCCCTCTAGCCCATGCCTCCTTGGGCTCTGTTGGAATACTTAAAATAAGTAGTCCAACAGAAATGAATCCTCCCTTGAAGGAATCACAGTTCTGAACTGGTTGGGTTGGTGGAAGTTCTAGCATGGTGACCTTGTTTTCAGCTATGTAATCACTTATTCATCTGTGATTAGCTACCTTATAAGACCACTGTATATCATTGTAAAGAAGCATTATTCAACACACGTAAGCGCTGTTCATTTAATCTCCTTTTTTCTCCCATTGTAGCTCCAGGATCAGCAAATAGCCGCAGCAAACAAAGAGTTTGACCCGCTTGGGCCGCTGCCACACGGCTGGGGTAAGTAGCACGGTCCACCACAACGCGTTTTCCACTGTCAATACGCTCCGAAAGTGGAGACGTTTCTACAAATGTTTACATTGTGACGTCTTGCCAGTTTGTGGCAGCGTCATGTGTGATTAGATAACTAATGTCGTGTCTTTGGCATCATTAAAGTGAAGACTGTTATTTTATCAAATCAATTCTCTGTAATTATTATTACGTGATTAAACTAATCATGTAACTGTAATTAACTAGGAAGTCGGGGCACCAAGGAAAATCTCCAGATTACAAAGTTTTTTAATAATAATAATAATAATTTTCCTAATATAACTCTTCAAATATTTTAACATCTGATCAATTAGTCTTCTAATTAATTAATTATTCTTTACCTCACATTAGTCTCATTCCAAACGTTGTAAATTGTTGGTTATCTGCACGAACCCAGCCTTTGCTATGAAATCATCCATACATCATTTGTATTAATTTAGTTAGAAAATAAATGATTATCCCAGAAATGCATAAATAAACAGTAGATATGGTTACAAGGAAATGATAGGGGAGGTTCCCTAGTGGGCTAAGCCAATATGACGGCTTGGTGGACAAAGGGAAGTAGGTGTGGACTGAAAAGGGTGGGAAAGACAAAAGGAGTCATTACACAGTTGATAATTATATTAATTTAAATACTAATCCTTTGCACATGAACGCTCACTTATTCGTGAATAATTGTAATCAATATATATTTACGCTCAGTGTGTCGTCGGGATCTCTGTTGGAATCGTCCATCTTTCTGTTGGAAAGTTCATCCGAGCATCTCTCTCTCTGCTTCCTTGAAGTATTTTGTGGTTAGAATGAATACTTCAGAGTACCATTCAGAAATGTTGTTATAGGATAAATGTTTTGGCGGATGTCGATCTTCGCATCACAGGTTGACATAATTTCAAGCTGCAGACTAATAATTAGTATCTAAGATTTGCTCTTATTCTGTCAGGATCAATAGTCTCAGAGTTGAACCATTTCCCACCGTGTAGCCAATGCTCCACGTGGTATGGTTAGGAATTCAACACCCATTACAACCTTAACTTATACTGATGTTTTCGTTGTCTGAACTCAACCTGTGCCCCCTTTGGTGTCCATCGAGGTACACGTGGTCTGAAGAGGATTTCTTCAGGAGGGGGTTTTATTCGTAACAGTAGAAAAGGGCTGTTCAATGAGCCAGATCATGTCTGTGCTCATGGGAGCGGGCCAATGACTTAGTAAACTTTAAGGGAATACAATTCTCACATTAACGGTATAACATCACATTACACCATTTCACAAATAGTTTAATCTTTACTCATTCATTTTATGCAATAATTAGACACAATCCTCATAACGGAGTCACCTGTATAAACAGAGTAATGTGGCTGGGTCACACACAAAACAAAACGGACCAGGTTGTAGCTGGCTTCTCCACCAACCGTTTACACATTCTCCAAAACATGGATATTGTTCAGTTCTCAAGTTCTGTGATGTAGAAGAAGTTCCTTTGTTCTACTGTGAAACTCTCTCTCTATACTGCATGGGTCTCCTCCAGGAATTTACGACATGAGATAACAGAACCTGGGTGTAGGGGAGAGAGGGGGATGCCACGATCTATTCCCAGAAAGGGCCACGTCATGACACAGCTACTGTATAAGTAATTTATTTTCCCCCGCAGTTAGCCAGGTTAGTTAGCTTACTAGCTACAATGACTTCCAGTTAGTTAGCAACTGCTCCTACACTCTTTGGCTTTACTGTAACACTGGTGTCACATGTACAAACATTATGAGGTGTCTCCAGAGGTGGATTCACTAGAAAACCAACCTAACGTAGCAGGCGTAAAATAAACTCCTGAAACTAGATCCCCTACATACTGGCCTGAAACTAGATCCCCTACATACTGGCCTGAAACTAGATCCCCTACATACTGGTCAAGACCAGAAGACCACTCTTCAACCAATCCAGTAAATGTGGAGGAGGAGTTTGGATGAAGTGTCGCCTTGTTAACATCCAAAAGCGGAAGTCTACCATTTCCCCTGAAAACCGGAACATCTGGTTTTTAGGGACTTTGCAGAGGCTACTAGAAACCAAACGCAATGAAATGGCGAGACACCTATCAGAATTTGGCCAATAGAAACTCTAATTTCCGAGGCAAAAAATAAAATAATGTTTTGCAACTGCTTGCTACAGTACTTTTTATCAGTTTTTCTTCTCCCCAATTTCATGATATCCAATTGGTAGTTAGTCTTGTCTCAACGCTGCAACTCCCGTACCGACTCGGGAGAGGCGAAGGTTGAGAGCCATGTCTCCTCTGAAATACGATTCCACCAATCCACACTGCTTTTTGACACAATGCCCACTTAACCCGGAAGCCAGCCGGATGGGACAAGGACTACCCAGCTGGCCAAACCCACCCCTAACTCGTACGACGCTGGGCCATTTATACGCCGCCTTATGGGTCTCCTGGTCGCGGCCGGCTGCGACACAGCCCGGGATCAAACCTGGATCTGTAGCGAAGCTGCCATCTGTGCCTTTGACCGCTGCGCCACTCGGGAGGCTCTTAATCCACTTTGTAAATGTATAACTGTAATGGAATCTTTGTGTGGTATGATGCAGGATTCTAAGTCTCGTTCTTGCGGTTTGTTTTGATGTCTACTGCAGAGAAGCGAACAGACACCAACGGCAGGGTATATTTTGTTCACCACACATCGCGGATGACCCAGTGGGAGGACCCACGGACGCAAGGGTCAGTTTCACTTCCAAACAAACAACCCAAATACTGACTGTAAAGAACGGCTCTTGTATGACTGTCGGTGCCCTGTAAATAAGTGTGTGTGTGTGTGTGTTGGTGTAGGCTGCTTAATGACAAGCCTCTACCTGAAGGCTGGGAGATGAGGTTCACTGTGGACGGCATCCCCTACTTTGTGGACCACAACAGGAGAACCACCACCTACATCGACCCTCGCACAGGCAAATCCTCCCTGTGAGTCGTGTGCACTCACTCACTGACTCCCAGTGACCCTTTGGTTGCTGGCCCTCCAGCCCACTACTCACTCACTATCTCACTTACGCGCTAACTCACTCTTGCACGTACGCTTACAGTCCAAAGGATTCAATTTTTTTTTAAAGATCCCAGGTGCACAGACACACACACCATCCACGCCATCCACCTTATTGTATCACTCAAAATATGTTGAATGTTATTTACTCCAGTGCGACCCATCAGATAAGCACATAAACAAATGTCATTGTCAACAAACTCATGTATTTCATGCTTTCTTCTCAGTGAGAATGGGCCTCAGATCACCTACGTCAGGGACTTCAAAGCCAAAGTGCAGTACTTCAGGTTCTGGTGTCAGGTACGTACCCTACACACCCTGTACCCCAGCTTTGTATTGTACACTATGTCCTGAGAACCACCTCTGCCTTTTGAAAATGCAGTCTTATCTGTCCTAATTCCCCTGAAGTATACACTTCCAAGTGCATTCTTTCCGCATTTAAAAGGAGGATTGAGGTATGCAGTGGCTATTCTAGCATGTACATTTTGGTGGGGCAAACGCAAAAAAAATGTTTAGATGCATGCCAGCAAAGCCTCTACACAACACTAAACAATACTTTAATTGCACTATAACAGTGACAAGTGGTGCCCACAAACTGTTCGGGCCAACATAAAACTGTCCCAACAGCTGAGCTTTCTTTCCAGAACAATGGAGTGAATCCTTACCACCACTACACCTGACTATCAGTGAGGCTTTGTCTGGCAGCGAAACAGTTAATTCAGCCTCGTTTACTGTCTTTTTAAAGAACATAGCTGATATGGCTGACTTGCTTAAACAAATGTGGTTTCAACTGACAATTGAAATGTACAAACTATGGCATAAGGGAGCGATGAGCGGATAAGAGGCATTCCGTAATTTTGATTAAGACATTAATGAGCGAGTTAAGACGTACGAAGTCAATAACTATTTGTTCAGCACTTTTAAAATATACAGCGACAGAATGCAGAACATGGGTTGCTCTTACAGTATTTTCCTGTACATCAAGTCTGAACCGTAGGATCAATAAAAGGGGCATTTAAGCCGACAATGAAACCTCTTACAATATTCAATGATTACATTTCTCAAAAACAGGTTATAGGCTACATGTGCACCACTTTCGTCAGAACAGTAGCGTTAGGTGAAATTAAGAGGTGAAAATATACCAAATGATTAGGGTGATGCACATGGGCTACTAACAGCTTACTACACAATATACACTTACTATTACTTTCTTAGCTACAGTATACATACAGTGAGCACCTTAATTCATTGGACAGTGACCATTTTGTTTTGTTATTTTGGTTCTGTACTCTAGCAATGAGTTTGAAAGGATACAATGAGGGTGGAGTGCAGACTGTCAGCTTTCATTTGAGGGTATTTTCATACATATCGGATAAACCGTTTAGAAATTATAGAAGCTTTTGTACATAGTCGTCGTCTCCCCCCCCCCCCCCTCGGCATCAAAAAACATTGGACAGTTTAACATAATGTAGAATTAAGTAATCATTGTTAATATTTGGTTGAATATCCTTTGCATGCAATGACTGCTTGAAGTCTGCGATGCATCAACATCACCAGACGCTGGATATCTTCCCTGGTGATGCTCTGCCAGGCCTGTACTGCAGCCATCTTCAGTTCCTGCTTGTTTCAGGAACTTATTGCCTGGAGTCTCTTCTTCAGCATGTAAAATGCATGTTCAATTGGATTCAGATCCGGTGATTGACTCGGCCAGTCAAGGATTTTCCACTTTCTGGCCATCAAAAACCCCTTCGTTGCTCCAGCAGTATGTTTAGGGTCAATGTCGTGTTGCATGATGATGTGCCGTCCAATGAGTTTGTATGCATTTGGTTTTATCTGAGCAGATAAAATATTTCTGTAGACTTCAGAATTCATTGTTCTACTTCTGTCTGCAGTCACATCATCGATGAAGACAAGTGAGCCTGTTCCACTGGCAGCCATACAGGCCCAAGCCATAACACCCCCTCCACCATGTTTCACGGATGAGGTGGTATGCTTTGGATCATGGGCATGTCTTTTTTTTTCTCCACACTTTCCTCTTTCCATCACTCTGGTACATGTTATTCTTTGTCTCATCTGTCCACAATACTTTTTACCAGAACTCTTGGGGTTATTTTAGGTGCTTTCTCAGTCTACCGGGTCTTTTGACATAATTGAGTTCTCCTGTTGTTTTTTTCTTGTTAATGATGAACCAAACTGTTGACTTGGGCATGCCCAGGGTTTTTGCAATGTTCCTGATTGATTGATTTTCATTTCTGAGCCATATGACGGCCAGCTTCATTTGCATCGACACTGCTGTCTTCCTCATGTTGTCACACCCCAACAACAACCTCCAAAGGCAATAGCAAAGTCTAGAATCAATACTATTCATCAACAGCTCTACTGCGGTCACTAATAACACAAATGAATACACCTGCCTAACGATACACATCTGTGAAGCCAATTCAACAAATACTTGTAGTACCTTAAAATGGGGGGACCATGTACAAAAGGTGCTGTAATTTCTAAACGGTTCATCAGATATGTATGAAAATACCCTCAAATTAAAGCTGACAGTCTGCACTTCACCCTCATTGTCATTATATCCTTTCAAACTCAAAGTGCTAGAGGACAGAACCAAAATAATGAAACAATTGTCACTGTCCAATGAATTATGGTGCTCACTGTATGTCCCTTGCATAGTACTTCATTATGCAGCAGCATACAAGACATTTTGGACTTTTGCTCAATTAGGTCCAACGGCGGTCCATTGTGGGCAAATTTTGTCATAAAAGTCTAGCATTCTCTGGATTTATGGTGGGAACGGGGGGGAACACACAGGCACTCCATTGAATAGCAGGCTAGTGTTTGCTTTGCAATGCTTGCAGTTAGCCACTGATTCCTTCTAAATGACTCATTGTTGAATTTGCGATTTCCAACTTGTGTAATCTTTATGTCCAATGGCCAATGAGCACCGATATGTTTTATCTATCATTTATCTTAGTTATTTCTCTTCATATGACAAGGATTAAAAGGGATTTGCCAGTAGATTGTTGACTTGATTCATGATGACTGCTAGCTAAAATGTTGACATGATCAGTCCAATCAAAGCTACAGTACATATAACGTGATTTGGGGCGGCAGGGTAGCCTAGTGGTTAGAGCGTTGGACTAGTAACCGGAAGGTTGTGAGTTCAAACCCCCGAGCTGACAAGGTACAAATCTGTCGTTCTGCCCCTGAACAGGCAGTTTACTCACTGTTCCCAGGCCGTCATTGAAAATAAGAATTTGTTCTTAACTGACTTGCCTGGTTAAATAAAGGTAAAAAAATAAATAATAATTTGACGTCATTTTACCTGTGAGCCTTCTTGGAACTGCACTTGTAATTTAACACTCTGGCAGGACCAAAGGGCTTACATTTTGGATATCTACCCAAACGAAGGACTTAAACTTGGCGATGACATAGTGTCCCCATGAGTGACAGAACACTGAGCCAATCACGGCGCAATGCTCCTATTTTCTGCTGGCTCGCCACACTACCACAGAAAGCACTGAGCTAGGCTGAAACGTCTGCATTTTGGAGCTGCCTCACTCAAGAAAACAAAAAAGAGACCATGTGTGTATTTGGCTTTATTAACTCAATGATATATATATTTTTTACACTGTTTTCCAACTGATATGTGACATGTATTAATGCCAAAATAACATGCAAAACAGGCAAGCCCCCCCAAAAAAATATATTTATACACTACCGGTCCAAAGGTTTAGAACACCTACTCATTCAAGGGTTTTATTTTATTTCTACTATTTCTACATTGTAGAATAATAGTGAAGACATCAAAACTATGAAATAACACATATGGAATCATGTAGTAACCAAAAAAGTGTGAAACAAATCAATATATATTTTACATTTGAGATTCTTCAAATAGCCACCCTTTACCCTGATGACAGCTTTTCACACTGTTGGAATATGTGATTATCCCACCTAGCTATCTTAAGATGAATGCACTAACTGTAAGTGTCTCTGGGTAAGAGCGTCTGCTAAATGACTAACATGTCAATGTAAACAGTCAAGCTCAATCAAGCACAGCTAACGTGTTTGACTTTTCAAATAGTACTTGAACCCAGGTCTGGCTTCTTCCAGTCAACATTTCCTTTTAAGGACGAAGACAAGTGAACATGTGCACACTTAAGGACACTTCGTGATTCCCACTTAGGTCCAATTTTCACTTAGTCATTCATTGATGTCAATGGGAAACTAAGTGAAAATTTGACTTAATTGGAATTTACGATTCCCCATTTTGGCCAAAAGGGAAGAACCCGAGTTAATCCTGTTGTTCCTGGGACCATAATGTGAGTCTTTGTCTTCCAGCAACTGTCAATGCCACAGCACATCAAGATCACTGTCACCCGCAAAACCCTCTTTGAGGATTCATTCCAGCAAGTGAGTGTATTTAAAAATAATATATATATATATATATATATATATATATATATATATATATATATATATATATATATATATATATATATATATATATATATTAGATTTTAAAATAATATATATATATTTTTAAAAAATTGGCACACCACTAAACTTGCGCTCTTTGTAGTCCCTGTGAATAAATACAAAAATAACACTAATTGAAAAGTTGTTAGTCTTCCAGGAATAGTTTGTCATTTCTTTTGAGCAACTTTGAGTACTCTATTTTTGCACCAGTGATACAGAAAGGTGGATGAATACAGGGGCTGTGTTCAAAAATAGTCAAACGTTGTAATGTTTCCAATTCTCTCTCTTTGTCCATCAAAGATAATGAGCTTTCATCCACAAGATCTCAGACGGAGGCTGTGGATAATATTCCCCGGAGAGGAAGGCTTGGACTACGGAGGAGTGGCAAGGTAACTTACCTATTTTGATAGGTTAAGTATGAGCTCATATTAGGAATCATTGTGTGTGTGTGTCAGTCTTTTCAACAGATTTTTTAAAACATTGTGTGTGTGTTTTCAGGGAGTGGTTCTTCCTGCTGTCTCATGAGGTGCTGAACCCCATGTACTGCCTGTTTGAGTACGCTGGGAAGGATAACTACTGTCTCCAGATCAACCCTGCCTCTTACATCAACCCCGACCACCTCAAGTACTTCAAGTTCATCGGACGCTTCATCGCCATGGTACCTACCTCAATGCTATCTATGGGGTGAATCCTAACCTCCACCTTTAGTCTAATTTTCACTAAGTCATGCATTGATGTCAATGGGAGACTAAGTGAAATTGACTTCAGTGGGAATTCGGATGCGGCCCTTCACTAGCCTGGGCCTTGTTCATAAGGGCTAGTAACATAACATGTTGTAACAGAAAATGGGCCTCCCTGTTTCAGTTTGTTCAGCGCCTACTGTAGTTGCTGATCACATCCCTGGTTCATGATGCCACTCTGTAGTTGCTGATCACATCCCTGGTTCATGATGCCACTCTGTAGTTCCTGATCACATCCCTGTTTCATGATGCCACTCTGTAGTTGCTGATCACATCCCTGGTTCATGATGCCACTGTAGTTGCTGATCACATCCCTGGTTCATGATGTCACTCTGTAGTTCTTGATCGCATCCCTGGTTCTTGATGTTTCTCTACAGTCCTTGTTCCACGGGAAGTTCATCGATACGGGATTCTCCCTGCCCTTCTACAAGCGCATCCTGAACAAGCCCCTGGCCCTAAAGGACCTGGAATCCATTGACACGGAATTCTACAACTCCCTCATCTGGATCAAGTGAGTCTGGGAATGGGAACGGGAAGTAGGAATGGGAATGTGGAGAGCTTTCCCTTATAATGGTGGTTTAGTGGCGGTGGCAGTTAGGATATGATGAAGATGATGGTAAGGGTTATAATGATGTTGAATATGATGAACAAATAATATTGAGGATCCTAGTGATGATGGTGATGATTATAACTATGAGTAAATTATGATGAAGAGGAGAAGAAAATGATGATGATGATAGTAACTGATGAGGTGAGGGGCTGGTGATGATTACTTTGACCCTCTTGTGGTTGCTCCCAGGGATAACAACCTGGAGGAGTGTGGTCTGGAGATGTTCTTCTCTGTGGACAAGGAGATCCTGGGGGAGGTTACTACTCACGAGCTGAAGCCGGACGGAGGCAACGTACTGGTCACTGAGGAGAACAAAGAGGAATACATCAGGTAGGATTGAAAACCAACTAGAAATTAGTGGGTACATATTTCTTGACCAACAGAAGAAAGCATATTATCTGATACATTCTGTGTTGTGTGTGTGCTTCCTCCAGGCTGGTGGCAGAGTGGAGGTTGTCCAGAGGGGTGGAGGAGCAGACCCAGGCCTTCTTCGAGGGCTTCAACGAGGTCCTCCCCCAGCAGTACCTGCAGTACTTTGACGCTAAGGAACTGGAGGTACACCATGGGTTTATTCATACACAGATCAAACGAGTTACTGTAATGAAGAAATTAGATGTGAAAACCACTCACACAACTTCATGCTTACTCGATCTGTTTTATCTCAACGTATGGTGGCTACACAGGAAATGGCATGGACCAAACTTCAGTATTTTCCCGTCAAATGTCTTCACTGAAGTATTGCGTGCTAGATTGTTGATGCTCAGGGTTTATTTGGAAACAGGTATTGGACAATCACCACAGTATACCGGGTTAAAAACCGTGTTAAAGATTATCCCAGACTTCACTGGTCATTCTTCCCCATTGAGAGTGGTGTAACATAATATCTGGTCCCCCCCCCCACTAGGTGATGCTGTGTGGCATGCAGGAGATAGACCTGGTGGACTGGCAGAGGCACACCATCTACAGACACTATGCTCGCAGCAGCAAGCAGATCCTCTGGTTCTGGCAGGTCAGCAGGCCTCTACTGTTTCATTCATCAATTATGGTATATCGTGAAGGGGTGTTTACTGTTTGGCGTATTTTGACAATTAAATGTTCTGATGTGAACATGTTTGTTACAGTTTGTGAAGGAGATGGACAACGAGAAACGCATGAGGCTGCTACAGTTTGTCACTGGCACCTGTCGGCTCCCCATGGGTGGCTTCGCTGACCTCATGGGTACGTAAGAGAACCGTTTCTGCTATCCATATATACCATATGTTTTTTTTATATTAAACTAACAACTAACCTACACCTTAAGGGATTGTTTATGGATAACTAGCAAGTAATCCATGGAAGTCAAGGATACAAATGTTTTTTGGGACCTTTATTTTGAAAGATATAGACATTGAAAGAGATCGATGGACCAGCTCTAGTCACAGAAATTGAGGATTTTGGTATTTGTGAGGAGAGTTTTCATGTCGTCATTTTGTGTTTTCAGGGAGTAATGGACCACAGAAGTTCTGCATCGAGAAGGTGGGCAAAGAAAACTGGCTTCCAAGAAGTCACACTTGGTAAGTTCATTAGTGGAGTTACTCTCCAGTCGTTTCTAAACGCTCACTGTCTGAACATCAACATACAATTCCTGTCATATCTGAGGGTTTATGCCAGTTCACCTCTCAATGTCAACTCAGTCTGCATTAAACGTGACCCTGCCACACAATACTTTGTCATTTTCAATTAAGTCATTAATAACCTTTCCTCTTGGTATTCAAACTATTGATTTTGTTATCAAATATAAATGTTATGCCACTTAAGACACTTTTATCCAAGGCAACTCTGTACAGTGAAAACATAATTTTTTGGTGTTAATTGTGCCATGCTCTTACCAACTGAGCTACACAGGACCTAAATCCATTTGTGTCTATCTACAATGTAATTGTTTCATTTTGTATTCCTTGTGTTTGTAATCCCAGCTTTAATCGACTGGACCTGCCCCCCTACAAGAGCTACGAGCAACTGAAGGAGAAGCTGATGTTTGCCATCGAGGAAACTGAGGGCTTCGGACAGGAGTAGTAACACACGGCAGCCTAAATGGCCACCATGAGGAGCCATTCTCCACGCACTTTGATCTGTCTAGGTTTCAGGCAGCTGCACTTTTTCCCCCCAGGTCCTGGCTCTCTTGAGATGGGCAGGCACTAACAGACACGTCTCTTTCTGTCAGTCCGGAGCCACGTTATACAGACCCCCAAACCTGAGGTGGAATCACTGTCTCCATGGTGACGACCCTTCATACTGAATGATTCAGCTTTCACCCCCTGACCTGTGTAACCCTGTTGAAGCTTGCCTTATTCTGCCTAATCAGACCACGTGTCCGGGAAGAGAGAGAGAGAGGAAGGGGAGGGGATGTTCCCTCCCCATGTCACATCTGCCTGTCACCTCTTCACCACAGTAGTTAATAATCACGGAAGATATTCACTACAATGTCAGCTGTTTCATTTCTTCCCCTTCGTCTCCCTGAGCACAGACTGTTGAGTGTATGAATGAATGCTAGAATTGTGTGCTGCTGACTCTTCCAAAAAAGTCCCCTTGTCAATTTGTGACATTTAGAGTGTTTTAGTTGATTTAACATGTTGCTTTCCAGATGAAATATTGAATCTTAAAACATTTACTTTGCTGGTACACCACGGTTGTGGTGGTAAGGGTTTTTGTGAATGTTATGATGAAAAGCTTTATTTTTGGCGTGCAATAGTTTTACAGTCAGATGTTTATGCCCTTTATATAGATAAACCAGACGTTCATTAATTACCTCAATCCAAAGTTTTTGTTTATAAAGTCAGTTGTAATCAAGTCTACGTATTGATTTCAACCCTGAATATTGAAAAGGGTTTTATTTAATTTTTTTATAGCCTGAAATTGTTGTAGCAAAACAGGGTCGTATTCATTTTTCACCTAATGGGAGAACATTGATCTTTTTTTTAAACTTTGAATGTTTTTGTGCCTTCTGACCATGACCCTGGTTTGTTGTGCGATTTGACCCTTTCTTTCCCAAACAGTCGGCATTAGGACCGTACTTGTCTACAATAATAGCATTGTTTTAATTTTTAAGGCAAACCGAACGAGTTACTAATGACGTGGGAGTGTCAGCAGTGTATCAAAAGTTAATGTAAGGACAACCGATAAGGAAAGAGTCAATTTAGGAATTAGATACAGTAATTAAGAAATATGACAACTGCTTGTGAAAATCACTCTCACTGAAAGGTAAACCTTTTTTTGTTGTATAGAGAATTATCATCAACTCCAAGATCTAATGATTAAGGGCTAGTTTAAATCATATCTACGCTAGCTGACACCCGCATAGCTGTTGTTTTGGTGGTGTCTGAGGTGGAACTGTGTTGGAGCTGTCAAATCCACAAGCGGCTGATGGGGTTTTACCTGAAGCAGACATTGCCATTGGATGTCACATTAACAGAAATCCCATGCAGCTGTGTTACAATTCCGAACACTGGCATCTGTGATGTAATCTACACCTCGATTAGGATGATATAAATCCTTATTATTTTGTTAATTGATTTTCAATTTGAGCATCATTATTTCTATATAGCCTAGACTTTCTCGTTCTGAGCTTCTAACACAGGTGGAAGGGGTGTGGCTTAGAGACCATGTTAAAGAGCAGCTGCTCAATGATTTGACGTCAGAATTGGCAAAAGGAGTTACCTCAGCGACTTTCAGGGTGGTATGATCCTCGGTGCCATTCGTGCCGATTGGGCTTTTCACGCACGACAGTGTCTAGGGTTTACATAGAATGGTGCGATAAAGAACATTAAGTCAGTGGAAGTCCTCTGGGCTAAACGGCTCGTTAATAAGAGGCCCGAAGGAGAATGGCAAGAATTGTGCAAGCTAACAGGCCGGCCACAAACAGGCAAATAATGGCACAGAACGGCATCTCGGAACGCGCAACTTGTCGGTCCTTGTCGCAGATGGGCTATTGCAGCTGACAACGGCACCGGGTTCCACTCCTATCAGCTAAACACGAGAAGCGATTACCAACACTGGACAATTGAGGAGTGGAAAAACATTGGCTGGTCCGATGAATCCCGGTTCCTTTTCCGTCATGCTGATAGCAGTCAGGATTTGGCATAAGCAGCATGAGTCCATGGCCCCATCCTGCCTGGTGTCAACAGTACAGGCTGGTGGTGTAATGGTGTGGGGAATGTTTTTCAGGCACACCTTAGGTCCCTTGATACCAATTGAGCAACGTTTTAACATTTCCAACACCTTGTAGGATCAATTCCCCGGAGAAGTCAGGGTGTTCTGGTCCAACCCGGTACTAGATGGGTGTACCTAATAAACTGGACGCTGAGTGTTTATATGTATGTCCCAGTGACATACGTAATATCCTTGTCGTGAGTGACTGGTATTTGAATTCATTTGACACCAACTTACATACAGTGCATACGGAAAGTATTCAGACCCCTTCCCTTTTCCACATTTTCTAACGTTACAGCCTTATTCTAAAATGGTTTAAATAATAATTTTCTCATCTACACACAATACCCCATAATGACAAAGCAAAAACATTTTTTTTTATTTTTTTTATTTTAGCAAATCTATACAAAAATTATAAACGGATACCTTATTTACATAAGTATTCAGACACTTTGCTATGACTCGGGAATTGAGCTTGGCTATATCCGGTTTCCATTGATCATCTTTGAGATGTTTCAACAACTTGATTGGAGTCCACCTGTGGTAAAATTCAATTGATTTGACATGATTTGGTAAGAGACGCAACTGTCTATATAAGATCCCAGAGTTGACAGTGGATATCAGAGCAAAAACCAAGCCATGAGGTCAAAGGAATTGTCTGTAGAGCCCTGAGACAGGATTGTGCCTTGACACATATTTGGGGAAGGGTACCAAAAGAATTCTGCAGCATTGAAGTTCCCCAAGAACATAGTGGCCTCCATCATTCTTCAATGGCAGAAGTTTGGAACCACCAAAACTTTTCCTAGAGCTGGCAGCCCATCCAAACTGAGCAATTGTGGGAGAAGGGAGGTGACCAAGAACCTGATGGTCACTGACAGAGCTCCAGAGTTCTTCTGTGGAGATAGGATAACCTTCCAGAAGGACAGCCATCTCTGCAGCACTCCACCAATCAGGCCTTTATGGTAGAGTGGCCAGATGCAAGCCACTCTTCAATAAAAGGCACATGACAGCCCGCTTGTAGTTTGCCAAATTGCACCTAAAGGACTCTGACCATGAGAAACAAGATTATCTGGTCTGATGAAACCAAGATTAAACTCTTTGGCCTGAATGTGAAGCGTAACCTGTGGAGGAAACCTGGCACCACCCCTATGGGGAAGCATGGTGGTGGCAGCATCATGCTTTGGGGATGTTTTTCAGCGGCAGGGACTGGGAGACTAGTCCGGATTAGGGAAAGATGAATGCAGCAAAGTACAGAGAGATCCTTGATGAAAACCTACTCCAGAGTGCTCAGGACCTCAGAATGGGGTCCAAGACAACGCAGGAGTGACTTGGGCACAAGTCTCTGAATGGACTAACCAGAGCCTGGGCTTGAACCCGATCGAACATCTCTGGAGAGACCTTTAAAATAGCTGTGCAGCGACGCTCCCCATCCAACCTGACAGCTTGAGAGGATCTGCAGAGAAGAATGGGAGGAACTCCCCAAATACAGGTGTGCCAAGCGTGTAGCGTCATACCCAATAAGATTTGAGGCTGTAATCACTGCCAAAGGCGCTTCAACAAAGTACTGAGTAAAAGGTCTGAATACTTATGTAAATGTGATATTTCCGGGGGGGGGGGTTGTAAATTTTTAAAATGTCCAAACCAGTTTTTGCTTTTTCATTATGTGGTTTTGAGTGTAGATTGATGAAGGGGGAGAAAGCAATTTAATCAATTTTAGATGAAGGCTGTAACTTAACAAAATGTGGAAAAAGTCAAGGGGTCTGAATACTTTCCGAATGACAAAAATAGTGTTAACCCCAGCCTAGTGGCTGTCTTAGCTGTGAGTGTCTGGGTTGTTTTGGAAAGACTCCTTGAGCTTCCATTAAGAAACACACTTTTCGTTTAAAAACAAATATTTTCAAAACGTCATGTATTGTGTGCCGTGGCTGTCTCGTCTCTGATACCACTTTATAACTGGGTGTAAAGTCAGGGCGTTTCGACATCCCATTGCTTCACTGCATCCTCAAGACTTCTTGACCACACACTCATTCTGGCTCACCACCTCATAGTGCACTGCCATGAAGAGATTGCTGTTATTAACAAATAACAAGTGATAGCGCCTTACTCGGCTTATTAACCACTTTAAATTATTGTTCTTTTTTAAAGTATTGCCATGTTCCCAGATCATAAAGGAATAAAATGTACAGAAATGTGTTGGTGTTAACTAATCATGTTGATAGTATTTTTCATTGTTAAAGCTCTCTAACATTTGAATAAATGTGAGTTAATGGTTGGATGCTAGTTATTTTTTCTTATGTGAAGATGAAGGATCTTTATCATGTAAAAAACAAATCTCAATAAACTGGGCAACTGGAACTTCCGTCTTTTGCGTGATATTTTTTATTTTTTTTACATTTAAGTCTCGCAAAACCTCAATTCAGACGCTATCAAATATCTGACGCTGAAATTAATTTAGTAACTGTCCGGTGAAAATCTCACTTAAAAGTTAATATTCTGTTAACTCATACCCAAATAATGTTATTGACTCTTCCTATACTTGTATTTGTGGCCAAAACACAAATTAGAGAAATTACAATAAAAAAAACTCAAACTTGTATCTGCTTGCTATTTCCTCTTAGAGGATGATGTCATCCTTAGGAGGATAGGCTGGCCAATCAGCGGTCTACTCCCTTGAATGAGTTAGCTTGTCTACCTCACCTGCTACCTCAACTGTCTTTTCACTACTCAGGGCTGGATTTTCTTATTCATTTGTACATCTGCTGTGGTTAGTTTGAAAGTTGGAGACCTGAGGAACCAGCTGCAGGGGGAATGGTGTAGAAAAATAAACTGAAGAGCGGGAACATGGAATATCTGTCATACTGTAGTTCTATACTCGGTAGTCTCCCTACAGACCTTGTTGCCGGTGATGTCTGGTGAGGACTTGCCTTACAACTCTCTCAGCCTATTGCGGACAGTCTGAGCACTGATGGCGGGATTGTGCATTCCTGGTTTAACTCGGGCAGTTGTTTTTGCCATCCTGTACCTGTCCCGCAGGTGTGATGTGTGGATGTACCGATCCTGTGCAGGTGTTGTTACACGTGGTCTGCCAATGCGAGGACAATCAGCTGTCCGTCCTGTCTCTCTGTAGTGCTGTCTTAGGCGTCTCACAGTACGGACATTGCTATTTATTTCCCTGGCCACATCCGCAGTCCTCATGCCTCCTGCAGCATGCCTAAAGCACGTTCACGCAGATGAGCAGGGACCCTGGGCATGTTTTTTTTTGTGTGTTTTTCGGAGTCCGTAGAAAGGCCTCTTTAGTGTCCTACGTTTTCATAACTGTGACCTTAATTGCCTACCATCTGTAAGCGGTTTGTCTTAACGACTGTTAAACAGGTGCATGTTCATTAATTGTTTATGGTTCATTGAGCAAGCATGGGAAACCGTTTTTAAACCCTTTACAATGAAGATCTATTCTTTTGATTTTTACAAATTTTTACCTAGTACTTCCGGCGCCGACAGAGATGGCCGCCTCGCTTCGCGTTCCTAGGAAACTATGCAGTTTTTAGTTTTTTTACGTGTTATTTCTTACATTAGTACCCCAGGTCATCTTAGGTTTCATTATATACAGTCGAGAAGAACTACTGAATATAAGATCAGCGTCAACTCACCATCAGTACGACCAAGAATATGTTTTTCGCGACGCGCATCCTGTGTTCTGCCTTACAAACAGGACAACGGAGTGGATTCCATGCAGCGACCCAAAAAAACAACTCCGAAAAAGAGGGAAACGAGGCGGTCTTCTGGTCAGACTCCGGAGACGGGCACACCGTGCACCACTCCCTAGCATTCTTCTTGCCAATGACCAGTCTCTTGACAACAAGGTTGATGAAATCCGAGCAAGGGTAGCATTCCAGAGGGACATCAGAGACTGCAACATTCTTTGCTTCACGGAAACATGGCTCACTGGAGAGACGCTATCCGAGACGATGCAGCCAACGGGTTTCTCCACGCATCGCGCGGACAGAAACAAACATCTTTCTGGTAAGAAGAGGGGTGGGGGTGTATGCCTTATGGCTAACGTGACATGGTGTGATGAAAGAAACATACAGGAACTCAAATCCTTCTGTTCACCTGATTTAGAATTCCTCACAATCAAATGTAGACTGCATTATCTACCAAGAGAATTATCTTCGATTATAATCACAGCCGTATATATCCCCCCCAAGCAGACACATCGATGGCTCTGAACGAACTTTATTTAACTCTCTGCAAACTGGAAACGATTTATCCGGAGGCTGCATTCATTGTAGCTGGGGATTTTAACAAGGCTAATCTGAAAACAAGACTCCCTAAATTTTATCAGCATATCGATTGCGCAACCAGGGGTGGAAAGACCTTGGATCATTGTTACTCTAACTTCCGCGACGCATATAAGGCCCTGCCCCGCCCCCCTTTCGGAAAAGCTGACCACGACTCCATTTTGTTGATCCCTGCCTACAGACAGAAACTAAAACAAGAGGCTCCCACGCTGAGGTCTGTCCAACGCTGGTCCGACCAAGCTGACTCCACACTCCAAGACTGCTTCCATCACGTGGACTGGGACATGTTTCGTATTGCGTCAGATAACAATATTGACGAATACGCTGATTCGGTGTGCGAGTTCATTAGAACGTGCGTTGAAGATGTCGTTCCCATAGCAACGATTAAAACATTCCCTAACCAGAAACCGTGGATTGATGGCAGCATTCGTGTGGAACTGAAAGCGCAAACCACTGCTTTTAATCAGGGCAAGGTGTCTGGTAACATGACTGAATACAAACAGTGCAGCTATTCCCTCCGCAAGGCTATCAAACAGGCTAAGCGTCAGTACAGAGACAAAGTAGAATCTCAATTCAACGGCTCAGACACAAGAGGCATGTGGCAGGGTCTACAGTCAATCACGGACTACAGGAAGAAATCCAGCCCAGTCACGGACCAGGATGTCTTGCTCCCAGGCAGACTAAATAACTTTTTTGCCCGCTTTGAGGACAATACAGTGCCACTGACACGGCCTGCAACGAAAACATGCGGTCTCTCCTTCACTGCAGCCGAGGTGAGTAAAACATTTAAACGTGTTAACCCTCGCAAGGCTGCAGGCCCAGACGGCATCCCCAGCCGCGCCCTCAGAGCATGCGCAGACCAGCTGGCCGGTGTGTTTACGGACATATTCAATCAATCCCTATACCAGTCTGCTGTTCCCACATGCTTCAAGAGGGCCACCATTGTTCCTGTTCCCAAGAAAGCTAAGGTAACTGAGCTAAACGACTACCGCCCCGTAGCACTCACATCCGTCATCATGAAGTGCTTTGAGAGACTAGTCAAGGACCATATCACCTCCACCCTACCTGACACCCTAGACCCACTCCAATTTGCTTACCGCCCAAATAGGTCCACAGACGATGCAATCTCAACCACACTGCACACTGCCCTAACCCATCTGGACAAGAGGAATACCAATGTGAGAATGCTGTTCATCGACTACAGCTCGGCATTCAACACCATAGTACCCTCCAAGCTCGTCATCAAGCTCGAGACCCTGGGTCTCAACCCCGCCCTGTGCAACTGGGTACTGGACTTCCTGACGGGCCGCCCCCAGGTGGTGAGGGTAGGCAACAACATCTCCTCCCCGCTGATCCTCAACACTGGGGCCCCACAAGGGTGCGTTCTGAGCCCTCTCCTGTACTCCCTGTTCACCCACGACTGCGTGGCCACGCACGCCTCCAACTCAATCATCAAGTTTGCGGACGACACAACAGTGGTAGGCTTGATTACCAACAACGACGAGACGGCCTACAGGGAGGAGGTGAGGGCACTCGGAGTGTGGTGTCAGGAAAATAACCTAACACTCAACATCAACAAAACTAAGGAGATGATTGTGTACTTCAGGAAACAGCAGAGGGAACACCCCCCTATCCACATCGATGGAACAGTAGTGGAGAGGGTAGCAAGTTTTAAGTTCCTCGGCATACACATCACAGACAAACTGAATTGGTCCACTCACACAGACAGCATCGTGAAGAAGGCGCAGCAGCGCCTCTTCAACCTCAGGAGGCTGAAGAAATTCGGCTTGTCACCAAAAGCACTCACAAACCTCTACAGATGCACAATCGAGAGCATCCTGTCGGGCAGTATCACCGCCTGGTACGGCAACTGCTCCGCCCTCAACCGTAAGGCTCTCCAGAGGGTAGTGAGGTCTGCACAACGCATCACCGGGGGCAAACTACCTGCCCTCCAGGACACCTACACCACCCGATGTTACAGGAAGGCCATAAAGATCATCAAGGACATCAACCACCCGAGCCACTGCCTGTTCACCCCGCTATCATCCAGAAGGCGAGGTCAGTACAGGTGCATCAAAGCTGGGACCGAGAGACTGAAAAACAGCTTCTATCTCAAGGCCATCAGACTGTTAAACAGCCACCACTAACATTGAGTGGCTGCTGCCAACACACTGACAATGGCACTGACTCAACTCCAGCCACTTTAATAATGGGAATTGATAGGAAATGATGTAAATATATCACTAGCCACTTTAAACAATGCTACCTTATATAATGTTACTTACCCTACATTATTCATCTCACATGCATACGTATATACTGTACTCTATATCATCGACTGCATCCTTATGTAATACATGTATCACTAGCCACTTTAACTATGCCACTTTGTTTACATACTCATCTCATATGTATATACTGTACTCGATATCATCTACTGTATCTTGCCTATGCTGCTCTGTACCATCACTCATTCATACATCCTTATGTACATATTCTTTATCCCCTTACACTGTGTATAAGACAGTAGTTTTGGAATTGTTAGTTAGATTACTTGTTGGTTATTACTGCATTGTCGGAACTAGAAGCACAAGCATTTCGCTACACTCGCATTAACATCTGCTAACCATGTGTATGTGACAAATAAAATTTGATTTGATTTGATAATTATCTTTGAAAGACAAGGTCCTCTAAGTGTAGAGGATTAGCAACTAAAGAAGGTTCTTGGCGTGTGTGAAGCCCGACGATTAACCAGAAATCGAGGCGGCTGGAGGGAGGAAAGTCTGGCCGTGATGCTGTGCTTTGAGTTGGAGGTTCTCCCTGATAGGGTGATGTTAGGATATGAGTTATTTGGTTAGAGCATTTGTGCCTAATGTTTTTCAGGGTTTCCGCTGCCAGAAGTATGGGCATGGTCAGTGTGTAGGAAGGTTCAGCTGAGATGTGGTAGGGGTGGAGGTTTCCATTTAGTGGAGACATGTCTGAAGGAGGAGCCCTGACAGTGTAGTAACTGTGAAGATAGTCATTAAGCCAAGAATACAGAAATCCTGGTTAAAGTGAAACAGATACAGTGCCTTGCGAAAGTATTCGGCCCCCTTGAACTTTGCGACCTTTTGCCACATTTCAGGCTTCAAACATAAAGATATAAAACTGTATTTTTTTGTGAAGAATCAACAACAAGTGGGACACAATCATGAAGTGGAACGACATTTATTGGATATTTCTAACTTTTTTAACAAATCAAAAACTGAAAAATTGGGCGTGCAAAATTATTCAGCCCCTTTACTTTCAGTGCAGCAAACTCTCTCCAGAAGTTCAGTGAGGATCTCTGAATGATCCAATGTTGACCTAAATGACTAATGATGATAAATACAATCCACCTGTGTGTAATCAAGTCTCCGTGTAAATGCACCTGCACTGTGATAGTCTCAGAGGTCCGTCAAAAGCGCAGAGAGCATCATGAAGAACAAGGAACACACCAGGCAGGTCCGAGATACTGTTGTGAAGAAGTTTAAAGCCGGATTTGGATACAAAAATATTTCCCAAGCTTTAAACATCCCAAGGAGCACTGTGCAAGCGATAATATTGAAATGGAAGGAGTATCAGACCACTGCAAATCTACCAAGACCTGGCCGTCCCTCTAAACTTTCAGCTCATACAAGGAGAAGACTGATCAGAGATGCAGCCAAGAGGCCCATGATCACTCTGGATGAACTGCAGAGATCTACAGCTGAGGTGGGAGACTCTGTCCATAGGACAACAATCAGTTGTATATTGCACAAATCTGGCCTTTATGGAAGAGTGGCAAGAAGAAAGCAATTTCTTAAAGATATCCATAAAACGTGTTGTTTAAAGTTTGCCACAAGCCACCTGGGAGACACACCAAACATGTGGAAGAAGGTGCTCTGGTCAGATGAAACCAAAATTGAACTTTTTGGCAACAATGCAAAACGTTATGTTTGGCGTAAAAGCAACACAGCTGAACACACCATCCCCACTGTCAAACATGGTGATGGCAGCATCATGGTTTGGGCCTGCTTTTCTTCAGCAGGGACAGGGAAGATGGTTAAAATTGATGGGAAGATGGATGGAGCCAAATACAGGACCATTCTGGAAGAAAACCTGATGGAGTCTGCAAAAGACCTGAGACTGGGACGGAGATTTGTCTTCCAACAGGACAATGATCCAAAACGTAAAGCAAAATCTATAATGGAATGGTTCAAAAATAAACATATCCAGGTGTTAGAATGGCCAAGTCAAAGTCCAGACCTGAATCCAATCGAGAATCTGTGGAAAGAACTGAAAACTGCTGTTCACAAATGCTCTCCATCCAACCTCACTGAGCTCGAGCTGTTTTGCAAGTGGGAATGGGAAAAAAAATCAGTCTCTCGATGTGCAAAACTGATAGAGACATACCCCAAGCGACTTACAGCTGTAATCGCAGCAAAAGGTGGCGCTACAAAGTATTAACTTAAGGGGGCTGAATAATTTTGCATGCCCAATTTTTCAGTTTTTTATTTGTTAAAAAAGTTTGAAATATCCAATAAATGTCGTTCCACTTCATGATTGTGTCCCACTTGTTGTTGATTCTTCACAAAAAAATACAGTTTTATATCTTTATGTTTGAAGCCTGAAATGTGGCAAAAGGTCGCAAAGTTCAAGGGGGCCGAATACTTTCGCAAGGCACTGTAGAGGTAGCTAAAGTCAGAGTAGGACCGGGTGTTACATATGCAGTGAGAAGGGTGGAGAGGGAGGGAATGCTTCTGCTGTCGCTGTGATAACAGGGCCAATGAAAAAAGTTAATTTTACTGTGCGTTGACAAATCCAGGTTTTTGGCCTTCATGGCAATGGTTGTGAATTGTGCTGTGCAAGTAGAAAGCGGGTCAGAGAATTGCCATTATTGTGAAAGCGGCAGGATGTTTTCTGGATGCTCGAGACACAACTGCAGAGGATCTACAGAAGATGTTGGGAGAAGGAGTGCCACCCTCCCACGCCTGTGGGCCAAGAAGGGATTCATTTACCTGAACTCTAGCATGGATAGTTGGCTAGGGGTGGGTAGTGTAGTATATGTAGTTTCGGATGTTTCTTTTTTATTTGTGAAAAAAAAAAATGTTTGCATTTGAAGTCGAAAAACACAGTTGTATTGGATGCCAACCTCCATTAAACCCAAATGGAGAAGAAGTACTCACAATTATGTTATTGGAGTACGCTCACAACATTCCAACACAGAAAAGCTGCTCTTAAAACATACTTAACTACAATTTTTTGGAAGGAAAACTATTTTTCTCATATTGTAAATAGGTCATATTTCATAGAACTCTGGCAACACTGGACAGTTACTGTAACTTGGTGGCTGTCCTCAGGCTTAAATAGGAACCTTCATGCAGATTCCTCGTCCCGTGACGGAAAATATTTGCGCGGCACTAAAAGGGTTGGGTTTGTGTCACATTCATTCAAGACCCCCGAAATGGCAGGTCCAGATTTAGTCAAAACTGTGGTGTACACGATTAATAATATATTACAGCAAGAAAAGTATAAAGCTGCACTTGCAGTTGTTAAAGGATTCCGAAATGGTGCCGTGTGAGTTGTTTACTTAGCTACTTACTTTCTAGCTAGCTAACTTACTTTGCTTATTTCTAGCTAGCTAGCTTGTCCACTTCGCTAGAATCTGTTATCTACGTTAGCTATTATTTTACAGCTTGCTATCCAACGTACAGTAGCTAGCTGCCCTTTGAACTAGTTAGCCAAGGTTGGCCAGCAAGCATATTGAAATAACTAGCATATTGAACATATTGAAATGTAGCTAATGATGATGGTCAAGCAAAGTCAACTAGATGGACCTAGCGCTGTTGTTAGTTAACTAAAGTTAGTAGCTATCTATCAAACCCTGAAACACTTGACATTAGTTAACCTAACTGTAGCTAGCTTGCTAACTCAGTGGTTTGACCTTTCTCAAGATTCATACAGTTTGGCTGACCTGCCATATCACACACGTGTAAATCAGTTGACACTGACCTTGAACCTGATATTTCTCATTTCCAGTTATGGGGCAAAAATCCGGGCACCCCATGCTCTTGTCATGACGTTTCTTTTCAGAAGTGGAAGGTAAGAAGACGTTTTAGCACTCTCCCAAATCACTTAGCTAGCGCTAAAATAAATCAAAACTGCATCAAAAATTGATAATGGTCTATTAACAATGGACAATGCGCTCCCCACCCCCCTTTTTCATATGCACAGCCTGAAAGATAAGCTGCGAGCCATTGTGAAGGCCACGTACCAACACTCGCGCAATCTCGCCTACTTTGTGTTCACGTACAAAGGACTGCAAGCCCTACAGGAGAGGATCCAGGGGAAGAGTCTACCATCTCAGTCCTTCTTCGCCGCCTGCCTCGGTGGCTGGTTGGTGTTTGGGGAAAACAACAACATCAATAGCCAGGTAATCCAGAACAAAAACATGGCATAAACTGCTCTATGATGATCTAGGGAAAGAGTTATGAGAGATGAAACTAGCACAAGTGCCAGAACCTCATTGGTAGCCCTATTTCTCTCCCCCCCCCCCCCCCCTTCCTGAAGTCACAGGTAAGTCTATGGGCCAAATGTCCACTCCTGAAATTTTAAATGTGCAGGTGAGTTGTGAACTGTCCAAATAACCAGTGACACAAAACCAGCACACTGGAACATTTGTTCCTCGGTAGTCGTCCCATCCCATTTGTTATATTTGTCTTTCCACAAGAGATTAATAGCCAGATAAATTGACAATACTTATGTCATGAGGGCTGCGCTCAACCTGGGTTACTAGTGCCAATACATGTCCAATAAAACATCTGGATAGGTTGTCACCTTGTTGCACTATGTCAAGTCTTCAAAGTGGTTACGAGAGAAAATAGTGGTCGAAAGAAAGCTTGTTCTTATGTAGGCTAGTCAATATTCTACCTTACTGTATTTCTAATGAAATGTACTTCCTTGTTATCTTGTCTAATGAAAGGATCTTTCTTGTTACGTCTCTAGATCAACATGTACCTGCTGTCTAGGATCCTGTTTGCCTTGTCACGCCTGGCTGTGGAGAAAGGCATTGTACCACAGCCCAAGCGGGACCCCTTCCCCCTGTTTGCTACCCTGGTGTGGGGCATCGTGCTATGGCTGTTCGAGTACCACCCCCACACCCTGCAGCCTTCACTGCAGTCCTCCATGAACTACCTCTACCACGACAGCAACGTGTGGCATGATATCTCAGACTTCCTTGTCTACAACAAGCCAAGGACTGTCGCGCCCAAGTGAGCTAAAGCTAAAATAAGCATCTCAATAGACTAAAGTGTCTTCCTCGTCTCCTTTCCTTCATCTGGTCTGAAAGAACTGGACAGGGTGGAAAGCAAATTCCCAGTATGACTTTAGACTGTTGCGATGCAGGCCTGGGCCCGTATTTAAAGTGTCTC
The DNA here is from genome assembly GCF_057628025.1 of Oncorhynchus mykiss. Lineage (NCBI taxonomy): Eukaryota > Metazoa > Chordata > Actinopteri > Salmoniformes > Salmonidae > Oncorhynchus > Oncorhynchus mykiss. The sequence goes on from NC_143028.1 coordinate 72,585,647, forward strand.
AGAGTTGGAGGGCTGAGCTAGGATCAGTTTGGCCCTTTAGAAAATAATGAATAAGATGATACATACAGTACCACTCAAATGTTTGGACACACCTACTCATTCAAGTGTCTTTATTTTGACTATTTTCTACAATGTAGAATAATAGTGAAGATATCAAAACGATGAAATGACACATATGGAATCATGTAGTAACCAAAACATATATTTTAGATTTTAGCTTCTTCAAAGTAGCCACCATTTGCCTTGATGACAGCTTTGCACGCTCTTGGCATTCTCTCAACAGCTTCACCTGGAATGCTTTTCCAACAGTCTTGAAGGAGTCCCCACATATACTGAGCACTTGTTGGCTGCTTTTCCTTCACTCTGCGGTCTAATTCATCCCAAACCATCTCAATTGGGTTGAGGTCGGGTAAATGTGGAGGCCAGGTCATCGGATGCAGCGTTCATCACTCTCCTTCTTGGTCAAATAGCCCTTATACAGCCTGGAGGTGTGTTGGGTCATTGTGCTATAAGCGAAAACCAGATGGGATGGCGTATCACTGCAGAATGCTGCATTAGCCATGCTGGTTAAGTGTGCCTTAAATTCTAAATAAATCACAGACCGTGTCACCAGCAAAGCACCATCACACCACCTCCATGCTTCACGGTGGAAACCACACGTGGAGATCATCCATTCACCTACTCTTTGTCTCACAAAGACACTGCGGTTGGAACCAAAAATCTCAAATTTGGACTCCAGACCAAAGGACAGATTTCCACCAGTCTAATGTTTCTTGGCCTAAGCACGTCTCTTCTTCTTATTGGTGTCCTTTAGTAGTGGTTAATTTGCAGCAATTTCACCATGAAGGCCTGATTCACGCAATCTCCTCTGAACAGTTATGTTGAGATGTGTGAAGCATTTACTTTGGCTGCAATTTCTGAGGTGCAGTTAACTCTAATGAACTTATCCTCTGCAGCAGAGGTAACTGGGTCTTCCTTTCCTGTGGCGGTCCTCATGAGAGCCAGTTTCATCATAGCGTATGATGGTTTTTGCAACTGCACTTGAAGAAACTTTCAAAGTTCTTGACATTTTCCGGATTGACTGACCTTCATGTCTTAAAGTTATAATGGACTGTCGTTTCTCTTCGCTTATTTGAGCTGTTCTTGCCATAATATGTACTTGGTCTTTTACCAAATAGGGCTATCTCCTGTATACCACCCCTACCTTGTCACAACACAACTGATTGGCTCAAACACATTAAAAAGGAAAGAAATTCCACAAATGCACTTTTTACAAGGCACACCTGTTAATTGAAATGCATTCCAGGTAACTAACTACCTCATGAAGCTGGTTGAGAGAATGCCAAGTGTGTGCCAAGCTGTCATCAAGGCAAAGGGTGGCTATTTGAAGAATATCAAATATCTGGATTTTGGTTACTACATGATTCCATATGTGTTATTTCATAGTTTTGATGTCTTCACTATTATTCTACAGTGTAGAAAATAGTAAAAAATAAAAAAAAACCTTGAATGAGTATGTGTGTTCAAACTTTTGACTGGTACTGTATATCGCCTAGATCAGCACTATTTGTGAATACGGGTCCTGGTTCTCTGCCATGTTAAATCAAGAGCTAGTGATTATAAACCTTTAAAGAAATTAAATATTTTTAAATAAATGTTGGCTTTCATTAAAAACTATGTGCTCCTAGATCTAGTGTAAGTGAAATAAATAATACCTGAAAAGGTGTGAAGCGGATTTGCTCTCCCTGTCAATCTAGAATTGTATCAGTTTTTATATGCTACTGTAGTTTAGAACAGATTTTCCCAAGCTCGGTCCTGGGGGCATGTTTTGGTTTTTGCCCGGGCACTACACAGCGGTTTCAAGTAATCAAAGCGTGACCATGAGTTGGTTATTTGAATCCGCTGTGTAAACCAAAATGTGGCCCCCAGGAACGAGTTTGGGAACCCCTGCTTAAAACTATGCACTACCTACAGTTTTTTTTCCCCAATGCACTTAACGCACTTGATTCATAGAATAGCATATTTTCCAGTAATTACTAGATTCTTTGTAATGTTCTTTAATGTTTCTTTCATAAGATAGTGCTACTTTGTTTTTAATAACAAAGCAGTAAGCAGGATTTAATGTGATATTTCCATGATCTAAAACCGGTGTTTTTAAATTTTTTATTTGAATATTCATATACTACTCATTTTACTTTCCTTTGTTTTTGGTACGAATCATCAGTTTGACCTTGAACAGTGTTTGCTTGTTAAATGTTTGTTACAATGACTTGTAGGTTAGCATGATGCAAAATGTACCTACAGTTCTCTTAAAAGTGAATTGCCTTTCTTAGCCATACTGTCATTGAACAAGCCCAATTCCGTTTCTCCCTCATCGAGTATGCACGTCCCTCTCAAGGATTTCAAACCATTGGTGTATGCATTTGGCTTGAGGGAGCCTCAATTATATTCCTTTCACCAACCCATTCCTCACAAAATTCTTCTGCTTAGAATTGAGGCTACAGATTACATTCAGTTATCTAATTATACAGGCACTTCAAATGCAACAGAATAAATGCTGCTTTTATGATTTATGTAGTATATTATTACTTTCTTGACACATTTGCCTGTGATTTGCGTGGAATGAAACATGATTGTATTTGTCAAACAAAGTAGCCACATGGTGGTGCCAAGTAATTCACAATTTCATGTGAAACAGACAACCCATACATCTTGCACCCACACTCAAGATGTAGATCATTTTCAGAAGGAAATAATTTTAAAACTAAAATAAACAACTTATCGTGGTGTTCACAACTAGTTAATCAGGTGTGTTAATGCTTGGCTGCACCCTATAAAAGCCTGCACACACTACGGCCTTTTAGGACAGGCTTCTGCACAGCTACCCCTGACCTTCAAACAGTAATAGATGTTGTGACCTGAATTTCAACCATAACTACTGTCAAGCCACGGAATAGTATGATAATCACCTATCGACTTATAATTCCACTATGCTGATTTATAGGCCAGCATTTAGCGTGTTGTTCACTTTTTTTATTTGATTTCACTATTTCATCATTTACAACTGCGACCTGGCCAAGATAAAGCAAAGCAGCGCGACACAAACACAGAGTTACACACGGGATAAACAAACACAGTCAATAACAATAGAAACATCTATATACAGTGTGTGCAAAGGTAAGATTAGGGAGGTAAGGCAATAAACAGGCCATAGTGGGGAACTAATTACAATTTAACATTAACACTGGAGTGATAGATTTGCAAGTAGAGATAATGGGGTGCAAAAAATAACATGGGGATGAGGTAGTTGGGTGTGCTATTTACAGATGGGCTGTGTACAGGTGCAATGATCGGTAAGCTGCTCTGACAGCTGATACTTAAAGTTAGTGAGGGAGACATAAGTCTCCAGCTTCAGTGATTTTTGCAATTCGTTCCAGTCATTCGCAGCAGAGAACTGGAAGGAAAGGCAGCCAAAGCAGGAGTTGGCTTTGGGGATGACCAGTGAAATATACCTGCTGGAGCATGTGCTACGGGTGGGTGCTCCTATGGTGACCAGTGAGCTGAGATAAAGGTGGGGCTTTACCTAGCAAAGACTTAGATGACCTGGAGCCAGTGGGTTTGGTAACGAATATGTACTGAGGGCCAACCAACAAGAGCATACAGGTCGCAATGGTGGGTAGTATATGGGGCTTTGGTGTCAAAACGGAGATCACTGTGATAGACTACATCCAATTTGCTAAGTAGAGTGTTGGAGGCTATTTTGTAAATGACATCATCGAAGTCAAGGATCGGTAGGATAGTCAGTTTTACGAGGGTATGTTTAGCAGCATAAGTGAAGGAGGCTTTGTTACGAAGTAGGAAGGCAATTCTAGATATAATTTTGGATTGGAGATGCTTAGCGTGAGTCTGGAAGGAGAGTTTACAGTCTAACCAGACACCTAGGTATTTGTAGTTGTCCACATTTTCTAAGTCAGAACAGTCCAGAGTAGTGATGCTAGACGGGCGGGTAGCGATCGGTTGAAGAGCATGCATTTAGTTTTACTTGCATTTAAGTGCAGTCGGAGGCCACGGAAGGAGTGTTGTATGCCATTGAAGCTCGTCTGGAGGTTTGTTAGCACAGTGTTCAAAGAAGGGCCAGAAGTATACAGAACGGAGTCGTCTGCGTAGAGGTGGATCAGAGAATCACCAGTAGCAAGAGCAACATCATTGACTTATACATAGAAAAGAGTCAGCCTGAGAATTGAACCCTGTGGCACCCCCATAGAGACTGCCAGAGGTCTGGACAACAGGCCCTCCGATTTGACACACTGAACTCTGAGAAGTAGTTGGTGAACCAGGCGAGGCAGTCATTTGAGAAACCAAGGCTGTTGAGTCTGCCGAAAATAATGTGGTGATTGAGAGAGTCGAAAGCCTTGGCCAGGTCAATGAAGACGACTGCACAGTACTGTCTTTTATCGATGGCGGTTATGATATCATTTAGGACCTTGAGTGTGGCTGAGGTGCACCCATGACGAGCTCGAAAACCAGATTGCATAGCGGAGAAGGTACGGTGGGATTCAAAATTACCGGTGATCTGTTTGTTAACTTGGCTTTCGAAGATCTTTGAAAGGCAGGGTAGGATAGACATAGGCCTGTAACATTTCGGGTCTAGAGTGTCTCCTCCTTTGAAGAGGGGATGACCATGGCAGCTTTCCAATCTTTAGCGATCTCCGATGATATGAGAGGTTGGACAGGCTAGTAATATGGTTGCAACAATTGATCATTTTAGAAAGAGAGGGTTCAGATTGTCTAGTCCAACTAGATGAAGGTAGTTTACAAATAGGCATAACCAGCAAATGAGTCCTTTGACAAACTGACAAAAGTATTATTGGACAGGGATGTTGTTGTTGGACCTTTAGTTTCACAACAATAGAATCCGCTACAAAGTCAGAGAAAAAAGAAAAGGAACTGTCACAAAGTGTCAGTTAGTTCAGTTTGTCTTTTTCTCCTATCCTGTCATGTTTAATGGGAGTTTCAACTGCTCCTAGTGCCACCTTAAGAGTGGTTTACAGAGCTCTACGAATTTAATAGAAAGAGGGTTGGTTTGTTTCACATGAACCTGTAACCCGTACTGCGCAAGCCATTTGCATGTGGTGTGTGCGCGTGTGTCTTTGTATGCTTATAATAAAGTGAGTCATCCGCAATCTTGTCAACCTAATTTTCCACCGCAAAAGCAAAGTTCTTCCTAATGTTGTTTAGTCTTGAGATTTTTCATTCAAATCACTTCCTGAATTGAATGTCTTTAATTCGAATGGACTCCAATGCTGCTACACAATCATGTCTACTATACTCCCACTGCTGTTTTCCTTCCATTCTACTTGCCTGACAACTCATCCTGAATTTAATTCCTCTGCGCTTTTAATGGCTCCATAAGAAACGCTAGTGTGGATGGGTAGTCAGGCTACCATTCTACTGGACTTCTAGCCCCAACGTCATTTAATCTCTAGCGTCCCAAAGCACTCAGCCCAATCAGCAGAACACTTGTGTCCCCCTGTGACCAAGAAGTACATGAAACATCCTCCCTTCAGGCTGCAAAGGCGTCGGTTTCCTCCTTGCCACAACCTGTCTGAAAATTGCCACAACTTGCTGCAAGGGGAGTTTTAAATTAATTCAATTATGATTGTGTGTCACTGGCCTACACATAATACCCCATAATGTCAAAGTGAAATGAGGTTTTCAGGAATTTTTTACAAATTAATTAAAAATGAAAAGCTGAAATGGTTTGAGTCAATAAGTACGCAACCCCTCTATTATGGCAAGCCTATTTAATTTCAGGAGTAAAAATGTATTTAACAAGTCACAATAAGTTGCATGGACTCACTGTGTACAATAATAGTGTTTAACATGACATCTTCGTACCCCACACATACAATGATCTGTAAGTCGAGCAGTAAATTTCAAATACAGATTCAACCACAAAGACCAGGGAGGATTTCCAATGCCTCGCAAAGAAGTGCTCCATGGGGTGAGTCCCGTGGCAGAACTGGGAATGGTGTTCCGGGCATACTCCACCCAGACCAGTTGACGGCTGCAGGTAGTGGGGTTGGTTGAAACCAGGTACCTTAAGGTGGTCTCCAGGTCTTGGTTGGCTCGCTCCGACTGACCGTTAGTTTGGGGATGGAATCCGGATGAGAGACTGGCCGACGACCCAATAAGGGTGCAGAACGCCTCCCAGAACTGAGACAAGAACCCCAATCTGAGACCATGTCTACCGAGAGTCCATGGATCCAGAAGACATGCTGCACTATAAGCTGGGCCGTCTCCTTGGCAGAAGGTAGTTTGGGGAGAGGGATGAAATGGGTGGCCTTGGAGTACCGATCGACTACCGTCAGAATGACAGCGTTGCCATCAGACGGAGGGAGCCCAGTGACAAAGTCCAGAGATATATGAGACCAGGGACGATGAGGGACCGGTAGTGACTGAAGGAGGCCAGAAGGAGCTTGCCGTGTAGGCTTGTTCTGAGCATACTGTGCATGTGGCAACGAAGGCAGAGACATTAGGGACCATTGTGGGCCACCAGAAACATTGTCGGAGGAAGGCTAGTGTATGACCGAACCCTGGATGACAGGTCAGCCTGGAGGAATGAGGACCCGGGACCGGACTGGATTAGGGACTAACAGCCGGTTAGCCGGGCCCCCTTCAGGTCCAGGTTGGGAGCGTTGTGCCTCGCGGACCAGGTTCTCAATACCTCAATCCACAGTGGCAGCAAGGCATGAGGTAGGGAGAATGGTTTCAGAGGTCGAAGGTGTGGCAGAGGAACTGTATAGGTGGGAGAGGGCGTCAGGCTTCACATTCTTTGACCCTGGGTGGTAGGAGATGGTGAAGTTAAATTTGGTAAACAGGAGGGCCCACCGTGTCTGCCTGGAGTTGAGGCACTTGGCTGTACTCAGTCCAGACCAGGAATGGCTGTTCTGCTCCTTCCAGCCAGTGCCTCCACTCCTCCAACGCCATCTTCCCCGCCAGGAGTTCTCGGGTTGCCAACAACGTAGTTCCTTTCAGTAGTGGCCCAACTCCAACATCCGAAGCATCCACTTCCACCACAAATTGACGCTAGGGGTCCGGATGGATGAGGATGGGTGCTGTTGTGCTTCAGGTCCACAAAGGCTTTGTCGACAGCTGGAGACCATTTGAACGGTACCTTGGGAGAAGTGAGTGCCGAGAGGGGGGCCATTGTGGCCAGAGACTCCTCTATGTACTCCTCCATAGCTTTGGTCTCCGGGCCAGACAGAGAATACAATCTACCCCGAGTTGGTGTAGTGCCTGGGAGAAGATCAATGGCACAATCCTAAGGACGGTGCGGGGGAAGGGAAGTAGCACGTGCCTTACGGAACACTTCCAGGAGGTCATGGCAGTCTGTGGGGATAGCAGAGACATCCACAGTCTTGGTAACATCCAGAAGAAGATGACTTGAGGAAGTCTGTGCTGCTTGAGGGCAGTGGGAATGGCAAAATGGGCTACAACCCAGGATGGAGCTTGTGGTCCAATCAATCATTGGATTGTGCTTTAGAGGCCAGGAAAATCCCAAAACAACCAGAACATGGGGAGATGCAATGAGGAGGAACTGTCTTGTCTCACTGTGGTTACCAGAAACCCATATTTGAAAGGGCACAGTACTATGGGTGACTTGCCCTATAGAGAGGCTGTCCAGTGCCCTAGCATCCATGGGCACAGAGAGAGGCTGCGTGGGAATACCAAGCTCAAATACCTTTCTCACTTCTGCCATGAATTCCTCCAGATGACCACAAATGGCAGATTGTTTCTCCCAAACTGCCGTAGCCCCGGAGAGCGCCCTTCCCGACATTAGTGTAATAATATTCGCTATCTTCGATCTGTCTGATGGCAACGAAGATGGCAGTAGCTCAAAAATAAGCGAGCACTGAGAAAGATAACCCCGGCAGGTACCAGGATTCCCCGAATATCGCTCCGGAGGTGGTAAGCGGGGTTCTCTGGGAGCTGGGATAGGCTGTACAAACTCACACAAAGTCTATTCCCACTCAGGAGACTAAAAATATTTGGCATGGGTCCTCAGATCCTCAAAAAGTTTTACAGCTTCAAATCAAATCAATTTTATTGGTCACATACACATGGTGCAGTAATATCTAACAAGTAATCTTAACAATTCCACAACAACTACCTAATACACACACATCTAAGTAAAGGGATGGAATAAGTATACATACATATAAATATATGGATGAGTGATGAACAACGAGCATAGACAAGATGCAATAGATAGTATAAAATACAGTATATACATGTGAGATGTGTAATACAAGATATGTAAACATTAAAGTGGCATTATTAAAGTGACTAGTGATCCATTTATTAAAGTGGCCAATGATTCCAAGTCTGTATGTAGGCAACAGCCTCTCTGTGTTAGTGATGGCTGTTTAACAGTCTGATGGCCTTGAGATAGAAGCTGCTTTTCAGTCTCTCTGTCCCAGCTTTGATGCACCTGTACTGACCTCGCCTTCTGGACGATAGCGGGGTGAACCGGCAGTGGCTCGGTTGGTTGTTGTCCTTGATGATCATTTTGTCCTTCCTGTGACATCAGGGGCTGTAGGTGTCCTGGAGGGCTGGCAGTGCCTATCATGCCTGTTCACCCCGCTATAGTTTGCCCCTCTGGAAAGTCCTGCGGTTGTGGGCGTTGCAGTTGTCGTACCAGGCGGGGATACAGCTCAACAGGATGCTCTCAATTTTGCTGTTAAAATACAATAATAATAGTTATTCTTAACGGGAACAAACTGATTGAAGTAAGATGCTTTTTGAGGCAAACACACTCACACAGTTCTGGGTTGCTCATCTACAGCAGGAAGTGGTCTCCTACCTGACTGAGAAAGCAGGAGATGTTCTGGTCCAGTTTGGCACCACATACCTATGTGAGTCAGGGTTCTCAACTCTGACATACTTAGAAAACAAGAACAGAAACAGTTTCAAGGCTGAGCATGACGTCAGTGTTGTACTGTCAAAAACAGAGCCCAGAATAGACATGCTCTCATTAGGACTGTGTTGTGTGTGTGTGTGTGTGTGTGTTTTCTGGTCTACATCTGTGTGATGTGATCAATCAGTTAATTCCAGTTCAGAATAAAACATATGTATTGTATTTTAACAGCAACAGTTCCAACCTAGACTTTCTTTCAACAATAATGTCTACAGTAAATGTACAGTAGGCCTGATCATTTTTCCTCTGTACTGTTACTTAGGGTTGCACTATCAAAAAGCCTGTGTGTGTTCTGTTATTCATCTGTGTGATGTGATTAATCAGTTTATTCCAGTTCAGAATTAAAATGTTTTACTGTATTTTAATAGTTCCAACCTAGACAGACATGCAAGTGTTTTTAATGGGGGAAAATAAACATGCATAGATATTTAATTTCATTTGTATTTGTTTATTGCGTTAATTTTAGGCATAAGGGCCATTTTTATTCGGCAAGTCAGTTAAATAAAAAATCGTATTTTCAATGACGGTGGGTTCAGAGGCTGAACGACAGAGTTGTACCTTGTCAGCTCGCGGTTACCAGTCCAACGCTCTAACCGCTATGCTACGCTACCGCCCTGAAATGTGCTGATATGTATTGTATGTATAGTTGCATATAAGCTTGGGTCCGATGGAAAAACAGAATTTCTCATGTGCGTCCCAGGCTGAAAAAGTTTAAGCACCCCTGATATAAATAAATGTGTGACACAAAAAAGGAAGTGTTGAACAACATTGCCCATCATGCACTGCTAGAATATCTTTCAAATTATTGTTCCGAAGTTTGCACCCACAAAAAAAATATTTTCCTATGAATGAAGTCGCACAATTTTCTTGGTCATTTTCCACGAATTAAATCGCACAAAAATGTGTATTTTCACACGAATTAAGCCACGTAAAGTGTACAAAAACGCACGAAATCTACTGAAATACTTTCTGTACATATTTTCACGAATTGAGTGTGAGATTGTGTTGCAACATAACATAGCTGGCACTGCTATAATCGTCTTTTCGTATTTCACCAACTCTCCATTTTGCAGCTTTTCTCTTGAATTGAATTAAACACCAATATTATTACTTTTGCCTCGGGGGATCGACTTCTGCTCGTTCCCAAAAGCATATGGTATGTGTCTATTTGGCAAGCATACAGTTTTAAACCCTAAAGTTTACATGATGACCAAACCATGGTGCGCATGTTGGTTTTGTCTATGCCACCAAGTTCTATTTTAGCGCCAACTGTAGTTATATGTTACACTACGGCGCTATGCAGACGACTGTTGATGCGCGTGAGTAGTTTGGATGAAATGATTGAGAACACATATGTGTACATTTATTTTGCAATGATCGTGTACGCAAACCTATTTCTCAAGAAGAATGCACGGAATAAATCAGTTACAGGGAAAGGAAAGTAGGCGTGTAGTTCTCGTCACCTTCTCTCCGGAAAACGAAACTTATTCGAATGTATTGGTATATATTCAGCACAGATTGTTCAGTACGGACTACGCAGACACTGATATGGCAGCTTAATGAGTCGGAAAACCGGTAAGATCATGCTTGTTGGAGTGACTATCTGATAACTTCCCATGTAAAAAGTGAATGTACATAATTGTATGTTATTAATTTGTCAATAACATTGGACGTGAGTGGGCAACAATGTGTGTTAAAAATTATGTTATAACGGGTGTGGCCGGGAGCAGCAGTGTTGACATTAAGTTAGTCGTTAACCAGATCTTGGGATAAATCTTAACATTGGTAAAGCTCCAACCTTCCACAAAAAAAATATTGTTTTATTGCACTAGTAGTTTGGTCACAACCTTGTTGTTGACAGTATAGAAGGAGACAATAGTTCATTTTTAATAGTAGCCATAGCCCCTAGACTAGCCTAGTTGATAGTTGTGCGTCGCGCAGGCCATCGCGCTCTTGATGAAGGCATTTTCATTAAATAGTACCCTCAAAACCCCAATCTTAACGTCAACAGTGAAGAGGCGACTCTGGGATGCTGGCCTTCTAGATAGAGTACCTCTGTCCAGTGTCTGTGTTCTTTTGCCCATCTTAATATTTTATTTTTATTGGCCAGTCTGAGATATTGCTTTTTCTTTGCAACTCTGCCTAGAAGGCCAGCATCCCGGAGTCGCCTCTTCACTGTTGACGTTGAGACTGGTGTTTTGCGGATACTATTTAATGAAGCTGCCAGTTGAGGACTTGTGAGGCGTCTGTTTCTCAAACTAGACACTCTAATGTACTTGTCCTCTTGCTCAATTGTGAACCTGGGCCTTCCACTCCTCTTTCTATTCTGGTTAGAGCCAGTTTGTGCTGTTCTATTAAGGGAGTAGTACACAGCGTTGTACAAGATCTTCAGTTTCTTGGCAGTTTCTCACATCGAATAGCCTTCATTTCTCAGAACAAGAATAGACTGACGAGTTTCAGAAGAAAGTTATTTGTTTCTAGCCATTTTGAGCCTGTAATCGAACTCACAAATGCTGATGCTCCAGATACTCAACTAGTCTAAAGAAGGCCAGTTGTATTGTTCTTTAATCAGTACAGCAGTTTTCAGCTGTGCTAACATAATTGCAAAAGTGTTTTCTAATGATCAATTAGCCTTTTAAAATGATAAACTTGGATTAGCTAACACAACGTGCCATTGGAACACAGGAGTGATGGTTGATGATAATGGGCCTCTTTACGCCTATGTAGATATTCCATAATAAATCTGCCGTTTCCAGCTACAATATTCATTTACAACATTAACAACATCTACACTGTATTTCTGATCAATTTGATGTTATTTTAACAGAAAATAAAGTGTTTTTCTTTCAAAAACAAGTACATTTCTAAGTGACCCCAAACTTTTGAATGGCAGTGTATGTTCCCATTACCAGTAAAACTTAATCAAAACCTATTTCTTTCACTTACTTGCTGTGCTGTTTCGTTGTTCATTTGTTCAGTCGTTTCTTTCTCAACCAGGATTTCATCATACATGTCAAGCAGTGAAGTTTCAGCTCTGTCTGTCCGTGGCCTCTCTTCCTCGGTGCACTGTGTCCGTTTCCATCTTGTCCAGCTGTGTCTGTAACATGTCACATAAACCCTGTTTCTTCTCAAAATCCTCGTCAACCCACTGTACATAATGCTCATGAGACTGACATAGCTGGTCCAAATGTCAGTCGTGAAGCTAATACCAGTGATGCCCATAGCAAGTAGCTCGTGGATGTGAGTGTCAACAACACTGTGTAACTCCGGTAGGGCAACATCTGAAAAATAGCGGCCCCCAAAAAATCTTAGCCTAACCATAACTTTCTGAATGAGGAGTAATTGAAAGTGAAAGAATGTTTGACTGACTGCTGGGGGAAAAGGAATACCTAGTTATTTGCGCAACTGAATGCATTCAACCAAAATGTGTCTTTCGCATTTAACCCAACCCCTTTGAGTCAGAGAGGTGCGGGGGGCTGAATTAATCGATGTCTACATCATCAGCGTTGTTGTTGGGGGTTAACTGCCTTGTTCAAGGGCAGAACGGCAGATTTTTCTAACTTGCCGGCTGATGAATTCAAACCAGTGACCTTTCGGTTACTGGCCAAGAACTCTTAACATATAGGCTACCTGCTGCACGTTATATGATAATGGTTTGTCATAGTGATCATGTTTATTATTTCAAACAGATAGGGTTCATCATGATGAAGTGCCCGGCTTGTGGTCACATGCTGGCAGAATCTTTTAAATTCTGCTGTGACTGTGGATTTAAGTTACCTGTCCAATCCCAAGTTTGCACCTCAGGTAATATACTATTTATATATGATTTATTTTGAAATATTAATAATCATGAATCAATATCTATTATTTGTCATTTGTTTGACCATTTTTACATTATTTATGTATTCATAATCATAATATTTGGATGTAATTCAGGAATATTTAACCATTCAAGATGAGCAACCCACCCCACAGTAGGCTAGTTACAGCACAAATTTTTTATTACACAGGAAATGCAAAGTTCACTTAATCTTGATAAACTACAATTGTATCCTAGTAAAAAGCCAACTGCATATCCTGCAGGTCTACAGCATGCATGTATATAGGGCCAGTGATATGCATGCTTCGGACCATGGCCATATTACCCACTGGGCACAAAGGGCACATGCCCAGGGACCCTACATCCAGGGGCCCCCACTGATTTTGTTATAATGTTTGAGTCACTCAGATAACATAAGAACACGGCATAAGCCATGGACAAATGTGTAGAATTACAGGAAATAAACTTTAAAACTACAAAAGTTTCTCTCTACAGCCAAGAGGAGACCCTCTAAAGTGATCTATCCTAGGGCCCCAGATTTGATTAGTCCGCCTAGGACCAGGAGTTTTAACTGATTATGTGACCTGACCAAGAAAAACCCTGGCCCTATGCATAATATATGGAATTGTCCAATAGGAAATAAATCCAAGCTATTAAATGCAAGATAGCTTGAATGTTCGTATCATGTAGTTCACCAAATGAATGTCTTCAATGTCAGGTAACTGCCAGGTAACCACTGCAGAGCATCAGACCTCTGCGGTCAGTGAAGCAGAGCCCCAGCATGAGAATGAGCCACTGACATTGTCCGCGAACAAAACTGACACACCTCTAAAACACTCCAGTGAAGATCCAACGGGCAATGTCAAGAAAAAGGTGCCTGGATTACAATTGTATATGTTGAAAATGTAATACATGTTTCATTACAACAACAAGAAAATGTGCCAAATATCCAGTAGATTATAGAGTGTATATCCAGTAGAGTATAGAGTGTATATGCAGTAGAGTATAGAATGTATATGCAGTAGAGTATAGAGTGTATATGCAGTAGAGTATAGAGTGTATATGCAGTAGAGTATAGAATGTATATGCAGTAGAGTATAGAGTGTATATGCAGTAGAGTATAGAGTGTATATGCAGTAGAGTATAGAGTGTATATGCAGTAAAGTATAGAGTGTATGTGCAGTAGAGTATAGAGTGTATATGCAGTGGAGTATAGAGTGTATATCCAGTAGAGTATAGAGTGTATACGCAGTAGAATATATAGAGTATAGAGTGTATATGCAGTAAAGTATAGAGTGCATATGCATTAGAGTATAGAGTGTATATGCAGTATAGTATAGAGTGTATATGCATTAGAGTATAGAGTGTATGTGCAGTAGAATATAGAGTGTATATCCAGTAGAGTATAGCGTGTATATTCAGTAGAGTATAGAGTGTATATTCAGTGGAGTATTGAGTATAGAGTGTATATGCAGTAGAGTATAGAGTGTATATTCAGCTGAGTATTGAGTATAGAGTGTGTATGCAGTAGAGTGTAGAGTATACTTTCAGTAGATTATAGAGTGTATTCCCAGTAGAGTATAGAGTGTATATGCAGTGGAGTATAGTATTATAGAGTGTATCCAGTAGAGTATAGAATGTATGTCCAGTATTGTATAGAGTGTATATCCAGTAGAGTATAGAATGTATATCCAGTATTGTATAGAGTGTATATGCAGTCGAGTATAGAGTTTATATGCAGTAGAGTGTATAGTGTATATGCAGTAGAGTAATGAGTGTATATTCAGTTGAGTATAGAGTGTGTATTCAGTGGAGTATAGAGTATAGAGTGTGTATGCAGCGGAGTATAGATTGTAGAGTATACTTTCAGTAGATTATAGAGTGCATATCCAGTAGAGTATAGAGTGTATATTCAGTTGAGTATAGAGTGTGTATACAGTAGAGTGTAGAGTATACTTTCAGTAGATAATAGAGTGTATATCCAGTAGAGTATAGAATGTATATGCAGTAGAGTATCGAGTATAGAGTGTATAGGCAGTAAAGTATAGAGTGTATATCCAGTAGAGTATAGAGTATATCCAGTATTGTATAGAGTGTATATGCAGTAGAGTATATAGTTTATATGCAGTAGAGTAATGAGTGTATATGCAGTAGAGTAGAGTGTGTATATCCAGTAGAGTATAGAGTATATCCAGTATTGTATAGAGTGTATATGCAGTAGAGTATAGAGTTTATATGCAGTAGAGTGTATAGTGTATATGCAGTAGAGTAATGAGTGTATATGCAGTAGAGTAGAGTGTGTATATCCAGTAGAGTATAGAGTTTAGAATGTATATGCAGTAGAGTATAGAGTGTTTATGCAGTAGAGTATAGAGTGTATATCCAGTAGAGTATAGAATGTATATCCAGTAGAGTATAGAATGCATATGCAGTAGAGTAGAGTGTATATGCAGTAGAGTATGGATTGTAGAGTGTATATCCAGTAGAGTATAGAGTGTATATCCAGTAGAGTATAGTGTGTATATTCAGTAGAGTATAGAGTATATAGTGTATATTCAGTAGAGTATTGAGTGTACATTCAGTAGAGTATAGAGTGTATATGCAGTAGAGTATAGAGTGTATATTCAGTAGAGTATAGAGTGTATATTCAGTAGAGTATAGAGTGTATATTCAGTAGAGTATAGAGTGGATATCCAGTAGAGTATAGTGTGTATATTCAGTAGAGTATAGAGTGTATATTCAGTAGAGTATACAGTATAGAGTGTGTATGCAGTGGAGTATAGAGTATAGAGGTTTATGATTTTTCAACGCGGATACCGATTATTGGAGGATCAAGAAAAAGTCGATACCGATTAATCGGCCAATTTTATTTTATTTTATTTGTAATAATGACAATTACAACAATACTGAATGAACACTTATTTTAACTTAATATAATACATCAATAAAAATCAATTTAGCCTCAAATAAATAATGAAACTTGTTCAATTTGGTTTAAATAATGCAAAAACAAAGTGTTGGAGAAGTAAAAGTGCAATATGTGCCATGTAAAAAAGCTAACGTTTGAGTTCCTTGCTCAGAACATGAGAACATATGAAAGTTGGTGGTTCCTTTTAACATGAGACTTCAATATTCCAAGGTAAGAGGTTTTAGGTTGTAGTTAATATAGTATTTATAGGACTATTTCTCTCTATACCATTTGTATTTCATATACCTTTGACTATTGGATGTTCTTATAGGCACTATAGCATTGCCAGTGTAACAGTATAGCTTCCGTCCCTCTTCTCGCCCCTACCTGGGCTCGAACCAGGAACACATCTACAACAGCCACACTCAAAGCAGCTTTACCCATCGCTCCACAAAAGCTGCGGCCCTTGCAGAGCAAGGGGAATAACTACTCTAAGTCTCAGAGCGAGTGACGTTTGAAACGCTATTAACGCGCACCCCGCTAACTAGCTATCCATTTCACATTGGTTACACCAGCCATTAGGCTGATAGGCTTGAAGTCATAAACAGCGCTGTGCTTGCGAAGAGCTGCTGGCAAAACGCACGAAAGTGCTGTTTGAATGAATGCTTACAAGCCTGCTGCTGCCTACCATCGCTCAGTCAGACTGCTAAATCAAATCATGGACTTAATTATAACATAATAACACACAGAAATACGAGCCTTAGGTCATTAATATGGTCGAATCCGGAAACCATAATTTCGAAAACAAAAGGTTTATTCTTTCAGTGAAATACGGAACCGTTCGGTATTTTATCTAACGGGTGGCATCCATCAGTCTAAATATTCCTGTTACATTGCACAACCTTCAAATTTATGTCAGAATTACGTACAATTCTGGCAAATTAGTTTGCAATGAGCCAGGCTGCCCAAACTATTGCATATACCCGGACTCTGCGTGCAATGAACGCAAAAGAAGTGACACAATTTCACCTGGTTAATATTGCCTGCTAACCTGGCTTTCTGAATATGCAGGTTTAAAAATATATAATTCTGTGTATTGATTTAAAAAAAGGCATTGGTGTTTATGATTGACGATAGTTTTTTATAAGATAAGTTTAATGCTAGCTAGCAACTTACCTTGGCTTCTACTGCATTCGCGTAACAGGCAGGCTCCTCGTGGCGTGCAATGAGACGCAGGTGGTTAGAGCGTTGGACTAGTTAACTGTAAGGTTGCAAGATTGGGTCCCCCGAGCTGACAAGGTGAAAATCTGTCGTTCTGCCCCTGAACAAGGCAGTTAAACCACCGTTCCTAGGCCGTCATTGAAAATAAGAATATGTTCTCAACTGACTTGCCTAGTTAAATAAAGGTCTAAAAAAATATATTTAAAAAAATCGGCGCCCCAAAAATACCGATTTCCGATTGTTCTGAAAACTTAAAATCGGCCCTAATTAATCGGCCATTCCGATTAATCGTTCAACCTCGAATAGAATATAGAGTGTATATGCAGTAGAGTATAGAGTGTATATGCAGTGGAGTATAGAGTATAGAGTGTGTATGCAGTAGTGTATAGAGTATACTTTCAGTAGATTATAGAGTGTATATCCAGTAGAGTATAGAGTGTATATTCAGTAGAGTATAGAGTGTATATCCAGTACAGTATAGAGTATAGAGCTCATATGCAGTAGAGTAGAGTGTATATCCAGTAGAGTATAGAGTGTATATTCAGTACAGTATAGAGTCTATATTCAGTACAGTATAGAGTTTATATTCAGTAGAGTAGAGTTTATATGCAGTAGAGTATAGATTGTAGAGTGTGTATCCAGTAGAGTGTAGAGGGTATATGCAGTAGAGTAGAGTGTATATGCAGTAGAGTGTAGAGTGTATATGCAGTAGTGTGGAGTGTGTATGCAGTAGAGTATAGATTGTAGAGTGTGTATCCAGTAGAGTGTAGAGGGTATATGCACAGTTTTTTATTTGTTTTGTTTGTCTGAAATGTGTTATATTTGAAAATACAATTCTATAACACTTTTGTTTGTACATAGAGTGAAGACTCCCCCAGCAACACTGAGCTGACAACAGACACACATCAGAAAGAGGAGTCGTCTGGGAGTGAGAGCTGTGCAGCGGTGGATGTTCCCCCTACAGGAACTCCACCTAAGAACACTGCCACTCCTGCTGCCACTCCAACCGTACCCTCCAAACTTCCAACCTCTCTTATCCCATCCCCGTACCAGACAACCATGGAAGACCAACCCGAGGGTCCATCAAAGGTAAATGAAAGTGAACCGCTGGACGAGTCAAACACAAGCCAAACCCAACCTAGTTCAGTAAAACAAGACTTGCCTGAGAAGACTGCCTCATCCACACATGAGACAACAGATCAGAACACAGGACCTGCCTCAGTCCCAACTCAACCAGTAAGACAGCTGTCATATAAAGAAGCTCTGATGGGAGAAACCACAGAGACAAGAACAGTAAAGAGGAAGCAGAGGTAATCAATATCTCTCTATTCAATTATGATTTATCATATATATTTATATATTGAACTGCATCTTTTGAAACACGTTTGTACTTTTATCAATAAGCGTGGAGAATCAAGACAAGAGGCTTCCAAGCAAACACAAGGAACCAGAGAAGCAGAGTGATTATGGTGGTGGTGATGCTTCTAAGTCATCTACTGCTGATTCCCCAACTGCAAAGGAAGATAGTCCACCAAACCAAAGCAATGACGAAGACTTCCAGCAGGTGGAATCCCAAAAAAATAAGGACAAGCAGAAAAAGCCAACCCAAATGTAAGTTTATATATTAAATTGGTCCTTTCAATTAAACCATGTTACTTGTCAAATCAAATTAAACTATTCAATGCACATTTTACATAGACGTCACAACAGACTTCATGGGAAGGAACAAGTAATGCTTAAACTATTACAATTTGTTGGGGGAATTAATATTATAACACAATGTAATTATGAAAGTAGTTTGTTTTAGATGTTTTGAACTTCAGAATATTTTGACATTTGGGAACCTCCTGCTTTCCAGGAGCCCTGAAGGGAGCAAGGAAGGGAGCCCTGAAGGGAGCCCTGAAGGGAGCAAGGAAGGGAGCCCTGAAGGGAGCAAGGAAGCTGGAGTCATGAATGAACAACAGACATCCAGTAACCAGAGTGACAAGTGTACCAAGGATGAAGCAAACTCACAGCCGTTTGTTGACCAATCCCAAGTATCAACTGATGACCCAACAGATAAGTCAAACACAAGACAGGAAGAAACAAAGAACGAAAACACGGAAAAGCAGTCACAGCCTCCCCAATTGTAAGTGTCTGTCATAGATTGAATGTGTCTAATACAGGGCTACTGGCTGTGACAGTACAGTCGCATTTGGCCACCCTTTGACTTGACTGATTTGGTCAAACGGTAAGGTGATTTATCCTCATGACTCCTGTAATGAAAGTGTCTGTCCTGTGCCTGTTTTACACTGTTTAATGATCGAGATTAATCTTATGGCTTTGAGATAAATACAGAGCTAGTATCAGAGACGAAGAGGCTGGTAGTAGGAAATCAATTACATGTATTGAATTAGAAAATGAATGAATTTGCCCAAGTTGATAAAATAAGACATGAACCGAATGCATCAGTAATTATTATTTCCTGTAACTTTCTAACGAGGCAATGAGATGGGACTGCCCCGGTCTCATCTGTGTGTGCTGTAGCCGTTAGGGATGCTAATGATTTTTGTCTTCTGGTAGATGGAGAAAGGCTTTCCCAAAAACTAGAAAGTAGCTAATGGCAGAATTATATCATGATTATTTTTTTAAAATCCAGTGGGTATTTGTCTTGCAAACTCTATCATCACATGTGCACTACAAAAACACAGCTAAACAACAGCCTCTTGCTAGGTGTGCACTGGAATTAAAGGGTAACTACTGTACACTCAGGGGTGAAAGTAAGGCGGTACGATCGAGTACAAAATAAATAGTGGGGGTATGCAGTACCGGTAAAACATGAGGCTATCACAATTCATTATAGTAAAATGTCAAGAAAACTGTAGACTTTACACCATTATTTATCATTGCCGCATGATAGAGGCATGAAACGTGTGAATGGACTTGAAAACGGTTGGTATAGGCTACGCTCCAAAATGCAGTGTGATTTGATGAGAACGTTGACACTTTGCTAAGACAGAGATGATTGGCTGACACTGAGACGTTTGTGGACAGCAGTGGACACATCCATTCTGGTCTAATGACAATTTGCAAATGTCTTTAAACTTTTTGGTGTTTTGTATAAAATATGTCTCTTTTCATTCACCACTGTTTGGAGGCTGGGCAATTATTGTTTGACAATCAGATGAAAACATATGGTTGTGTTTCTGCCACAATAAAAGGTAATACATTTTAAAAGGATAAATGAAAAATCTTTACGACTAGGCTCACACGCAAGCGCGTGCACACATACTTTAGGAGGTCCCGTATTGGGAAGAAATTAAATCTACTTTCACCCCTGACTACACTCCAAAATCAAAATATCTTACATTTTTCCAATACCTCAAATTGTCTCCTGATGTGGTGTAAGCATTGTTGTTTTTCTAACAAAAAAAGCGTGATTTCTAGAAATACCTGAAAATCAAAACCTGGTATGCCAAAAAAATTTGGCAAAAAAACAAAACATAGATTTGATAGAGTTCCCACTTCCGCAGTTGGTGAATTAGCAGCAATTGAATTAGTCCAATATGTCATATTAGTGCAGGTAAAGATGAAGGCAAATCTCTATTGAACCCCACAAAATCATTCTTTAGGCCTATTTTATAACAATAATAGCCTAATTGTCAACCCAAAATTCATGACAATCACTGAATTAGGTTGCATATCAAAATATCTTAATCATGCATTCTTGCTTGGACGTGTTAGATGTAACAACTTATTTATTGAATACCATCTCAGTAGTTTATTACACTTCTTATTAATCATTGTGAATTACCTTATAAGATTACACATTTTTCTATAGTAAAAGTTTTCGAGTGCCAACAAATCATGGTTGAGTGCTACCAACTGAAAAAGCAGTGCTACCAAATCATGGTCAAGGGCTACCAAATCAAGGTCAAGTGCTACCAACTGAAAAAGCAGTGCTACCAAATCATGGTCGAGTGCCACCAAATCATGGTTGAGTGCTACCAACTGAAAAAGCAGTGCTACCAAATCATGGTCGAGTGCCACCAAATCATGGTTGAGTGCTACCAACTGAAAAAGCAGTGCTACCAAATCAAGGTCAAGTGCTACCAACTGAAAAAGCAGTGCTACCAAATCAAGGTCAAGTGCTACCAACTGAAAAAGCAGTGCCACCAAATCATGGTAGAGTGCTACCAACTGAAAAAGCAGTGCTACCAAATCATGGTCAAGTGCTACCAACTGAAAAAGCAGAGCTACCAAATCATGGTCGAGTGCTACCAACTGAAAAAGCAGTGCTACCAAATCATGGTCGAGTGCTACCAACTGAAGAAGCAGTGCTACCAAATCATGGTTGAGTGCTACCAACTGAAAAAGTAGTGCTACCAAATCATGGTCGAGTGCTACCAACTGAAAAAGTAGTGCTACCAAATCATGGTCGAGTGCTACCAACTGAAAAAGTAGTGCTACCAAATCATGGTCGAGTGCTACCAACTGAAAAAGCAGTGCTACCAAATCATGGTCGAGTGCTACCAACTGAAGAAGCAGTGCTACCAAATCATGGTTGAGTGCTACCAACTGAAAAAGTAGTGCTACCAAATCATGGTCGAGTGCTACCAACTGAAAAAGTAGTGCTACCAAATCATGGTCGAGTGCCACCAAATCATGGTTGAGTGCTACCAACTGAAAAAGCAGTGCTACCAAATCATGGTCGAGTGCCACCAAATCATGGTTGAGTGCTACCAACTGAAAAAGCAGTGCTACCAAATCAAGGTCAAGTGCTACCAACTGAAAAAGCAGTGCTACCAAATCAAGGTCAAGTGCTACCAACTGAAAAAGCAGTGCCACCAAATCATGGTAGAGTGCTACCAACTGAAAAAGCAGTGCTACCAAATCAAGGTCAAGTGCTACCAACTGAAAAAGCAGTGCTACCAAATCATGGTCAAGTGCTACCAACTGAAAAAGCAGAGCTACCAAATCATGGTCGAGTGCTACCAACTGAAAAAGCAGTGCTACCAAATCATGGTCGAGTGCTACCAACTGAAGAAGCAGTGCTACCAAATCATGGTTGAGTGCTACCAACTGAAAAAGTAGTGCTACCAAATCATGGTCGAGTGCTACCAACTGAAAAAGTAGTGCTACCAAATCATGGTCGAGTGCTACCAACTGAAAAAGCAGTGCTACCAAATCATGGTCGAGTGCTACCAACTGAAGAAGCAGTGCTACCAAATCATGGTTGAGTGCTACCAACTGAAAAAGTAGTGCTACCAAATCATGGTCGAGTGCTACCAACTGAAAAAGTAGTGCTACCAAATCATGGTCGAGTGCTACCAACTGAAAAAGTAGTGCTACCAAATCATGGTCGAGTGCTACCAACTGAAAAAGCAGTGCTACCAAATCATGGTCGAGTGCTACCAACTGAAGAAGCAGTGCTACCAAATCATGGTTGAGTGCTACCAACTGAAAAAGTAGTGCTACCAAATCATGGTCGAGTGCTACCAACTGAAAAAGTAGTGCTACCAAATCATGGTCGAGTGCTACCAACTGAAAAAGTAGTGCTACCAAATCATGGTCGAGTGCTACCAACTGAAAAAGCAGTGCTACCGGGCGAAAAGATTAGTCTGGAGCCCTGCTAATATTTTAAACTGTCACAGATACATCTTCACCAAACATTAGTCTGGAGCCCTGCTAATATTTTAAACTGTCACAGATACATCTTCACCAAACATTAGTCTGGAGCCCTGCTAATATTTTGAACTGTCACAGATACATCTTCACCAAACATTAGTCTGGAGCCCTGCTAATATTTTAAACTGTCACAGATACATCTTCACCAAACATTAGTCTGGAGCCCTGCTAATATTTTAAACTGTCACAGATACATTTTCACCAAACATTAGTCTGGAGCCCTGCTAATATTTTAAACTGTCACAGATACATCTTCACCAAACATTAGTCTGGAGCCCTGCTAATATTTTAAACTGTCACAGATACATCTTCACCAAACATTAGTCTGGAGCCCTGCTAATATTTTAAACTGTCACAGATACATCTTCACCAAACATTAGTCTGGAGCCCTGCTAATATTTTAAACTGTCACAGATACATCTTCACCAAACATTAGTCTGGAGCCCTGCTAATATTTTAAACTGTCACAGATACATCTTCACCAAACATTAGTCTGGAGCCCTGCTACTATTTTAAACTGTCACAGCTACATCTTCACCAAACATTAGTCTGGAGCCCTGCTAATATTTTAAACTGTCACAGATACATCTTCACCAAACATTAGTCTGGAGCCCTGCTAATATTTTAAACTGTCACAGATACATCTTCACCAAACATTAGTCTGGAGCCCTGCTAATATTTTAAACTGTCACAGATACATCTTCACCAAACATTAGTTCAAACTACCCCTCATTCTTTACTCAAGTCTTTGTTATGGGAACCTTGATATTTACTGATACTGGGTTTTGTCTTTTTTTTCTCCTTACAGCCCAACCAAAGTGCATCATGGTCCTGGTAAGGATAACCTAACCATTTATTTTCACGCTGTTGTATCCAAGCGTTTCAAGTTGGACCCAGCAAAAGACATAGTTTGTTTGAGATCAGGAAGTCTTTTTGAGACCTGGGATACAAATGGTTTGAAAATGGAAATCACAGGGTAAAGATTCATTTTTTTCTCCCTTTGTTGACACCAATGTATTTAATGTCTAATAATTGATGTGACTTTTCATATCATTAACTCTGATTGGTATGTCTTAGACAAGTCATTGTATTATATGTTTCTGCGACTTGTTTTTGGAGTGATAGTGTGAAACAGTTGTCCGACAATAAACATTGTAATTTCTTATGAGCCGATAACTTCATTTAGAAAATGTTGCTTATTTTTCATCATCCACTTTAAAGGAATTTAGGAGATAATGGATTTCTTGTTGAAGGACGAATGGTGACCCCTAAAAAGAATGTTGGTGTCTCCATACCTTACAAGTATGTTGTCTGCAAGAGAAAAGACAACTCATATGAGTATAAAGATGAGCACATCTACCTAAAGGATGCAAAGCAACATGCCAACAGGTGCCTGTTCGTCAAAGAGGATCTTTTGACACATGACGGTAATGTTTGACTATTATATAACTAACAAGACACCACACACACACACACCCCCACACACACACACGCTATGCTAATCAGGGTGCCTTTTCCACTTCTATGTGGAATGTATATGAAATGACATTGAAGCCATAAATACTATACTGATCAACAAAAAAAATCTCATAGGGGAGTGGCACCAATATGATGATATCATACGCACAGAACCTGACCAAAGTTGGATATCACGCTGCAAAAACAAGCTTGCATGGTGGGATGTCTGCAAGGAAACGGTAGTGACGGGCAGACAGCTGGCTGGAAAGGTGATGCTGGGAAACATTTTTAATCTCCTTCAAACATGGAGTGACGTGAACATTAGGAACTTCTTTACTCAACTCCAGCAGTTCTTCACCAATTACAAATCCCCCTTCCTCCATGTGGATGGTCCAAAGAAATGGGATCTGCCGTATGGAGAAGAACAGGTAGATTTGCTTTCCTATTTTGAGGAACTGTCATTAAGTAGCTTTTATGAACGAAATTGATTTATAACTTGTGTTCATAAATGCTTTTAGATTTATTGTTAACCGCATCTTATGAAGATGCCGTTGTTTCAGCTATTCTGTCAGCCATATTGTTATTTACATGTTGATGACTCAATCGCAAAATACTTGGGAGTTGTTATCGTATGAATGTAAATGTAAGGACTCTTTATTCTACATTCCTTTTTTCAGGTGAAAACCCTTTTGAAAGAGTTCATGCAGCAAGCTTTAGATGGTGGGAACCAAAAGGGGAATGTGAAGCGTGAGGATTTTTTCTCTGATCCTCTGAAATTAGGAGTTATTATCCTGGTTGTCCACATCAATTACAGTTTAGATTTCAGTGGACATATTTCTAAACTGTGTGAGTTACTCTGCCTGCCTAAAAAGCCAAGAGAAGTTTTCCTTGCATACTGGACAGATTTCAAACAAGGGCTACCAGGTGACATCAGGTGAGAAATCATTTTCTTTCCTCAGCCTTCCTAATGTTTCTAATCTAATGAACAAAATGTCAATAGCTTGAACTGAAGATGGATGTTGTCTACTTCCTCATTCAGGGTTTCGGAGGCAATTGAGACTCTATTCAACTTTGCAAGAAAACATGGAGTTGAAAAGTGGATCTTGGTTATCCCCCTCCTGCATCTGCTTAGAGGGGACAGCAAGCCTTTTGAGGCTGCTCCTCTGACCATGAATCCAAAATGTGACATCTGGGCGGGGTTGAAAGGGATCAAAACACCAGAAGGCTACACAGACTCGATGTTTGAAACACAGGGATTGAGGTAATTGGGAAGGCTTCACTTAAGATTCATTTGGAATGAATGGACAATAAAATTGTTAAGTCTAAACCAATTACAACAACAGGTTGAATTTTTTTTTATACTAGTACTATTAGTAGAAATTAAAATCAAATCCTATAAGTATATCTAGAATCATACCTTTCACATTGCAGTCCAGATATTAATTATAGGTCTACTTTATTCTGTGCACTTAACCAACAATTCTAATATTTATCCTATGACACTGTATTTGTTTTGTTCATGGTGCTGTTTTAAATCTCTGAGTTTTGCCTTCTTGAAAATTAGGGATTCCATCCAAATCATGGAAAAACACAAGCACCTTGTGGCGATGGACTGTCTCGTTACTCGCTCTTGGATGTGTCTGTTGGGGCTGGATAACTTGTTCAACTTTGCGTCAATCATCCCTCTTGATGTCTTGGACACACTTCAACACCTCCAGTTTAGTCTGACTTCCAGGGAGAACTATAAATATGAGGTACATATCTCCCTCCCTTTTGAAAAGTGAAAAAGTGTTTTGTATTTCTTTGTTGTATGTTAGTTTTATGTCATACTCAACAGTAGGAGTTCATGTGACTGCACTAAAAAGCTATGCTATAAATGGACATTTGATTTATTAGATCCTACATCTTACAACATGCTATTATGAACTTACTGTGTGTGTGTGTGTGTGTGTGTGTGTGTGTGTGTGTGTGTGTGTGTGTATATATACAGTCGTAGTCGGAAATTTACATACACTTAGTTTGGAGTCATTAAAACTCGCTTTTCAACCACTCCACAAATGTCATGTTAACAAACTATAGTTTTGGCAAGTCGTTTAGGACATCTACTTTGTGCATGACACAAGTCATTTTTCCAACAATTGTTTACAGACAGATTATTTCACTTATAATTCAATGTATCACAATTTCAGTGGGTCAGAAGTTTACATACACTAAGTTGACTGTGCCTTTAAACAGCTTGGAAAATTCCGGAAAATTATGTCATGGCTTTAGAAGCTTTTGACAGACTCATTTACATAGTTTGAGTTAATTGGAGGTGCATATGTGGATGTATTTCAAGGCCTACCTTCAAACGCAGTGCCAATTTGCTTGACATCATGGGAAAATGAAAAGAAATCAGCCAAGACTTCAGAAAAAAAATTGTAGACTTCCACAAGTCTGGTTCATCCTTGGGAGCAATTTGCAAATGCCTGAAGGTACCAGGTTCATCTGTGCAAACAATAATATGCAAGTATACACACCATGGGATCACGCAGCCGTCATACGGCTCAGGAAGGAGACGTGTTCTGTCTCCTAGAGATGAACGTACTTTGGTGCGAAAAGTGCAGATCAATCCCAGAACAACAGCAAAGAACCTTGTGAAGATGCTGGAGGAAACAGATACAAAAGTATCTATATCTGTCAGAGTCTATCTAAAGATAGCGAAGGAGTCAGGGGCAGGACACAGATAAGAGTAACAATCACTGATTTACTCAATCCAAAACGTAACAAAATCCCGTTCAAAATACAACACACTGGAATACACGAAAGACAATCACATACAAACAGAAAGGGAAACCAGAGGGTTAAATAAGGAACATAATTATGAGATGGGAACCAGGTGTGTAAACAGACAAAACAAAAGGAAAAATGAAACATGGATCGGTGGCGGCTAGAAAGCCGGTGACGTCGACCGCCGAACGCCGCCTGAACAAGGAGAGGGAACAACTTTGGTGAAAGTCGTGACAATATCCACAGTAAAACGAGAGAAATGTCCTCTGGTCTGATGAAACAAAAATAGAACTGTTTGGCCATAATGACCATTGTTATGTTTGGAGGAAAAAGGGGGAGGCTTGCAAGCCGAAGAACACCATCCCGATCGTGAAACATGGGGGGTGGCAGCATCATGTTGTGGGGGTGCTTTGCTACAGGAGTGACTGGTGCACTTCACAAAAATAGATGGCATCATGAGGTAGGACAATTATGTGGATGTATTGAAGCAACATCTCAAGACATTAGTCAGGAAGTTAAAGCTTGGTAGCAAATGGGTCTTTCAAATGGACAATGACCCCAAGCATCCTTCCAAAGTTGTGGCAAAATGTCTTAAGGACAACAAAGTCAAGGTATTGGAGTGTCCGTGACAAAGCCCTGACCTCAATCCTATAGACAATTTGTGGGCAGAACTGAAAAAGTATGTGCGAGCAAGGAGGCCAACAAACCTGACTGTGTTACACCAGCTCTGTCAGGAGGAATGGGCCAAAATTCACCCAACTTATTTTGGGAAGCTTGTGGAAGGCTACCCGAAACGTTTGACCCAAATTAAACAATTTGAAGGCAATGCTACCAAATACTAATTGAGTGTATGTAAACTTCTGACCCACTGGGAATGTGATGAAAGAAATAAAAGCTGAAATAAATCATTCTCTCTACTATTATTCTGAAATTTCACATTCTTAAATTAAAGTGGTGATCCTAACTGACCTAAGACAGGGAATTTTTACTCTGATTAAATGTCAGGAATTGTGAAAAATAGAGTTTAAATGTATTTGGCTAAGGCGTATGTAAACTTTCGACTTCAACTGTACATACATAAATACATACTAATATACAGTACCAGTCGAAAGTTTGGACACGCCTACTCATTCCAGGGTTTTTCTTTATTTTTATTATTTTCTACATCGTAGAATAATAGTGAAGACATCAACACTATGAAATAACACATATGGAAACATGCACTAACCCCAAAAAAATGTTAAACGTATCAAAATCTATTTTATATTTAAGATTCTTCAAAGTAGCCACCCTTTGCCCTGATGACAGCTTTGAACACTATTGGCATTCTCAACCAGCTTCATGAGGTAGTCACCTGGAAATCATTTTAATTAACAGGTGTGCCTTGCTAAAAGTTGATTTGTGCATTTTCTTTCCTTTGTAATGCGTTTGAGCCAATCATTTGTGTTGTAACAAGGTTTTGTGGTAAAAGACCAAGTCCATTTTATGGAAATAACAACTCAAATAGCAAAGAGAAACAACAGTCCATCATTACTTTAAGACATGAAGGAAAAATTGTATAACTTTGAAAGTTTCTTCAAGTTTAGTCGCAAAAACCATATGATGAAACTGTCTCTCATGAGGACCGCCACAGGAAAGGAAGACCCAGAGTTATTTAGAGTTACCAACCTCAGAAATCGTGAATTAACTGCACCTCAGATTGCAGCCCAAATAAATGCTTCACAGAGTTCAAGTAACAGACACATCTCAACGTCAACTGTTCAGAGGAGACTGCATGAATCAGGCCTTCATGAGCTAATTGCTGCAAAGAAACCACTACTAAAGGACAGCAATAAGAAGAAGAGACTTGTTTGGGCCAAGAAACATGAGCAATGGACATTAGACCGGTATAAATCTGTCCATTGGTCTGATGAGTCCAAATTTGAGATTTTTGGTTCCAACTGCAGTGTCTTTGTTAGATGCAGAGTAGGTGATCTCCGCATGTGTGGTTCCCACCGTGAAGCAGGGAGGACAGGGTGTGATGGAGTGGGGGTGCTTTGCTGATGAAACTGTCAGTGATTTCTGCACTGATACGCAATCCCATCTGGTTTGGGCTATTTGACCAAGAAGGAGAGTGATGGAGGGCTGCATCAGATGACCTGGCCTCCACAATCACCCGACATCAGCCCAATTGAGATTGTTTGGGATGAGTTGGACTGCAGAGTGAAGGAAAAGCAGACAACTAGTGCTCAGCATATGTGGGATCAACTTTTGAAAAAGCCTTCCAGGTGAAGCTGGTTGAGAGAATGCCAGGCGTGTGCAAAGCAGTCATCAAGGCAAAGGGTGGCTACTTTGAAGAATCTCAAATATAATATATTTTTTGATTTTTTTGGTTACTACATTATTCCATATGTGTTATTTCATAGTTTTGATCGATTCACTATTATTTTACAATGTAGAAAATAGTACAAATAAAGAAAAACTCTTGAATGAGTAGGTGTATCCATACTTTTGACTGGTACTGTACACTTTTTCCACATTTGTTACGTTTCAGCCTTATTCTAAAAAGTGTTAAATAAAAACAATACAAAGCGAAAATATATTTTTAGAAATGTTTGCAAATTTACAGAAATACCTGATTTACATAAGTATTCAGACCCTGCTATGATACTCAAAGTTGAACTCAGGTGCATCCTGTTTACAATTTTCATCCTTGAGATGTTTATACAATTTGATTGGACAACTTGATTGGAGTCCACCTGTGGTAAATTCAATTGATTGGACATGATTTGGAAAGGCACACACCTGTCTATATAAGGTCCGGCCCCACAGTTTACAGTGCATGTCAGAGCAAAAACCAAGCCATGAGGCACAGATCTAGGGAAGGGTACCAAAAAATTTCTGCAGCATTGAAGGTCCCCAAGAACACAGTTCTTAAAAGGAAGACGTTTGGAACCACCAAGACTCTTCCTAGAGCTGGCCTCCCGGCCAAACTGAGCAATCGGGGGAGAAGGGCCTTGGTCAGGGAGGTGACCAAGAACCCGATGGTCACTCTAACAGAACTCTAGACAGGTCAAGATTGAGGGAAAGATGAGCAGAGCAAATTACAGAGAGATCCTTGATGAAAACCTGCTCCAGAGCTCAGGCCCTGAGACGTGGGTGAAGGTTCACCTTCCAACAGGACAACGATCCTAAGCACACAGCCAAGACAACGCAGGACTGGCTTCGTGACAAGTCTCTGAATGCCCTTGAGTGGCCCAGCCAGAGCCCGGACTTGAACCCGATCGAACATCTCTAGAGAGACCTGAAAATAGCTGTGCAGCAACGCTCCCCATCCAACCTGACAGAGCTTGAGAGGATCTGCAGAGAAAAATGGGATAAACTCCTCAAATACAGGTGTGCCAAGCTTGTAGCGTCATACCCAAGAAGACTCAATGCTGTAATCACTGCCAAAGGTGCTTCAACAAAGTTCTGAGTAAAGGGTCTGAATACTTATATAAATGTGATATTTCATTTATTTTATTTTCCATAAATTTAGCAAAAATATCCGATACGGTTTTTGTCATTATGGGGTATTGTGTTTAGATTGATGAGGACATAACAAGGCTGTAACGTAACAAAATGTGTATAAAGTCAAGTGAATACTTTCCTGTATAGATGTGTGTGTGTGTTTGCGTGTATGTGTGTGTGTGTGTGTGTTTACATTGTTATTTGTACTCCTGTGAAAAATGTTGTTGCATAAAAGCGGTCAGAATCCTGAAACAGTTTTGGATTCATGCCATTCTGTCATACCATCCGCCATTCTGTCATACCATCTGCCATTCTGTCATACCATCCGCCATTCTGTCATACCATCTGCCATTCTGTCATACCATCCGCCATTCTGTCATACCATCCGCCATTCTGTCATACCATCTGCCATTCTGTCATACCATCCGCCATTCTGTCATACCATCTGCCATTCTGTCATACCATCCGCCATTCTGTCATACCATCTGCCATTCTGTCATACCATCCGCCATTCTGTCATACCATCCGCCATTCTGTCATACCATCTGCCATTCTGTCATACCATCCGCCATTCTGTCATACCATCTGCCATTCTGTCATACCATCCGCCATTCTGTCATACCATCTGCCATTCTGTCATACCATCTGCCATTCTGTCATACCATCTGCCATTCTGTCATACCATCTGCCATTCTGTCATACCATCTGCCATTCTGTCATACCATCTGCCATTCTGTCATACCATCTGCCATTCTTTTTACTGACAGGCTGTGAAGGACTTGTTGTCATGGCTCTTCAGCAGAGTTAAGGAACAACAGCACAGGTAACACCTGTCTCAAAACAAACACAATATTTAGACTTGTTCTCAATTCCATCTGAGTAGCAAAGGAATTCAAACTGAAATACATGAAGTGATAATTGTCTGTTATTTTCTAGAAGGATTAGACAGACTAGTCTTGCACATCCTCACCACGACATGTTTCAAGGTTAACATTAAATGCTTGTTCACCATCACTAACCAGCGTGTTGTTTTCAGCCATGACGACAGATATGGAGACTTTTGCCTTAAAGCAGCTGTGAGCCTTCTGGAGACCATTTGTAAGAATATGAAAAGTAATTTGAACCATGAGATTCATTTGGTTTGCCTGGATCTTGTCAGTCTGATTGCAGAAACGGCCTTCCATCTCCAGGTATATCCAAACACAACCATGAATTCAATCAATGCCTTTGCTTTTACAGTGCATTTGCTCTTTGCTCAAAAAATGTAAAATGTGTTTCCGTTTTAGTAATCTCATAACTCAATCAAGAAAAGAGTAGGCAGATGAATAATGAAGATCTTTACTCCAGGTGGACATACTGTGTTACAAACTGATGTAAATATCAAAATGTGCTGCACATATAAAAATATATATAATTCAATATCGTGCAATAAATGGTAAACAAGTTGGCCTTGCTTGAAATGATAAGCATAAGCATGATAAGCATTTAATATTGTAATGTACCTATTTGAATCTCTCAAAGCCATTTTTCGAGGAGAAGTTGTATGTCTCTAAAATCCTATACTGTACATAACTTGAATTATATAGGTTTTTTTAGAAGGAAAGAGTCAACATTGTGGTTCCTAAAGCAAAATGGTCTGAATTTATTTTCAATACAGTCTGGCTTCGCATTACAAGACCGATTTAATGTTAAGCCAGGCTGAACTGAATTGTAATATAATGAGTGATTTGTCCAAGATATAAATATTTGATGAGTCTGAATATTTTTGTTATGAATTACTATTCTTGTAGACGAAGGAAGTGACAAATAACCTTTTGGAAAACACGCGCAAAGAGAAGTTAAAGGAGACTATGGCCATCATAAAGGAATGGCTGCGAATCACATTCAAGAACAAATTGGTTAATAACATTGATTTTGCATACATGTCTGAGACTAAGGTAAGAGTTTTTGTTTTTACCAAATTAAATAATTGATACAAATAAATATTATATTTGTATTATTATTATTGCAGAACAGTTGGAATTGGAATTGTAGTGTTTGATAAAAGGAAAACTGAAGTGTAGTGAAAACCTTTTCCTGTAGGTCTGGAACAAGCTGATCTCACTTAAAATTGGTTCAGAAGAATTCACCCAATATTGGAGAAATACATTCTTGAATGATTTTGAAGGAAAACTCAAACAGGTGAGAGGGGTACATCTACAGGTTCATCAATGAAAAAGATATGTATGTACATAATTCATTCATATTTTGTATGGCCATCAGGAAACATCCATGCATCAAATTGAAATATATATCAATAAGATTGAGGAAGTGAGCAAGACGCTGCCATTCTTGGAGAACTCATTGGAGAAATGCGCTTTGGAAGCAGTCACAGTCATTTGTCAGGCAAGATGAATAACATCATTATTTTGAAAACGTTCAAATCAAATCAAATTGTATTGGTCACATACACATGTTTATCAGATGTTATTGTGGGTGTAGAGAAAAGCTCTTGTAGAAATGAAGTTTCACTTTCAATCTGGAAATGTACATTTACGTCATTTAGCAGGCGCTCGATTTACATGAGCAATTAGGGTTAAGTGCCTTGCTCAAGGTCATGTTTTTTTTTTTTACCTAGTCAGTTGAGGGATTTTAACCAGTGACCTTTTATTCGCTAGGCTACTTAATCATTAGGCTACTTAATCATTAGGCTACTTAATCATTAGGCTACTTAATCATTAGGCTGTGCATTGAGTTTGTCGGGAAGTAATGATCAAACAAATGCTTTTTTTTTTTATCTCCAATTTTAATTTGACATGATCAGGGGATCTCTCAGGAGGCTCTCTTTGAACGGTTGAAAAAAGTTGACTTCAGCAAGTTTGAGAGGCTAATATCTACTATTGTGATGAAGTCCTGGCCCAAGACTGGCAATGGAGAATACCTGGAAGGGGAGGACTGTGTAGTGGAACATCTTCTCAACTGGTCCATGGCCAAAAGTGTCTTTCAAGTCCAAGGTGAATTTTCTCAAGAAATTCCACTGCTCTAACCATTTCCACATACAATCAAGGCTAACATTGGGTGGGAATGTTCAACACAGTTGTATATGGAAAAATGGATATACAATGGCTATTAAATGTAAAACTGTCACTTCCAAATGTTCCTTAAGAGCTACACTATACAGTATATACAAAAGTATTTGGACACCCCTTCAAATGAGTGGATTCGGCTATTTCAGCAACACCCGTTGCTGGCAGATGTATACAATTGAGTACACAGCCATGCAATCTCTATAGACAAACATTGTCAGTAGAATGGCCTTACTGAAGTGCTCAGTGACTTTCACCGTGGCACCATCATAGGATGCCACCTTTCCAACAAGTCAGTCCGTCAAATTTCTGCCCTGCTGGAGCTGCCTAGGTCAACTGTAAGTGTTGTTATTGTGAAGTGGAAATGTCTAGGAGCAACAACGGCTCAGCCGCAAAGTGGTAGGCCACACTAGCTCATAGAACGGGACCGCTGAGTACTGTAGCTCGTAAAAATTGTCTGTCCTTGGTTGCAACACTCACTACTGAGTCCCAAACTGCCTCTGGAAGCAACGTCAGCACAAGAACTGTTCATCGGGAGCTTCATGAAATGGGTTTTCATGGCCGAGCAGACGCCTAAGAGCGCCGCCATTGGAAGAGCGTGTTTCCAGAAGTGGAAACACGTTCTCTGTAGTGATGAATCACGCTTCACCATCTGGCAGTCCGACGGACAAATCTGGGTTTGGCAGATGCCAGGAGAACGCTACCTGCCCCAACGTATAGTGCTATCTGTAAAGTTTGGTAGAGGATGAGTAATGGTTTGGGGCTGTTTTTCATGGTTCGGGCTAGGCCCCTTAGTGCCATTGAAGGAAAATCTTAACACTACAGCATACAATGACATTCTAGATGATTCTGTGCTTCCAACTTTTGACAACAGTTTGGGGGAGGCCCTTTCCTGTTTCAGCATGACAATGCCCCCGTGCACAAAGCGAGGTCCATACAGAAATGTTTTGTCGAGATCAGTGTGGAAGAACTTGACTGGCCTGCACAGAGCTCTGATCTCAACCCAATCGAACATCTTTGGGATGAATTGGAATGCCGACTGTGACCCAGGCTTAATAGCCCAACATCAGTGCCTGACAGCAAAGGGGGGACCAATTCCATATTAATGCCCATGATTTTGGAATGAGATGTTCGACAAGCAGGTGTCCACATACTTTTGGTCATGTAGTGTATTTACATTTTGAGTGCATTTTCCAAATGTCCACTTAAACATACTAACTATGTTTTGTATTACAGGTGAAAATCTGAAAATGATTGACCATTTGTCAGACGATGCTAAAGAGCGGATGGTTGTGGCAAGCTCTGCGTTCAGTTCTGTCTCAGATAAAGTCATCAACGGCAACATCCAGATGAAGACTCTCAGTAAAGTCCTCTCAAGGAGAACAACATTCATTGAGCTTTTGAAGATAGGTGATTGTCAGAAGAATATACCAAATGAAAACATTTAAATATAAATATTGCTTTAATCCTACTGTAGTAGACAGGAAAACCTCCCCAGATCGATAGTTTAATGACATCCAATAAAAAGTTAATCTACTGTGTCATTGGGAGGTTGGTTCTGTTTAAGGCCCAAATTATAGGAAAAATATTCATAGTATTATAAAACTGACTTTTTTAGTTTTTAGTCTTGGTTTGGTTTCAGGTCTTCATCACTTCACCTTACATCAAAATAAGTCCCCCAAATGACTTTCCAGCAACTCTTGTATAAACAGTGCATCCGGAAAGTATTCAGACCCCTTTATTTTTTCCACATTTTGTTACGTGACAGCCCTATTATAAAATGGATTACACATTTTTGTTCCAACTCATCAATAAACCATAATGACAAGGTAAAAACAGAAATTTTGCAAATGTATTAAAAATAAAAACAGAAATACCTTATTTACACAAGTATTCAGACCCTTTGCTATGCGACTCGAAATTTAGCATCCTGTTTCCATTGATCATCTTTGAGATGTTTCTACAACTTGATTGGAGTCAACCTGTGGTAAATTAAATTAATTGAACATGATTTGGAAAGGCACCTGTCTATATAAGACCCCACAGTTGACAGTGCATGGCACAGCAAAAACCAAACCATGAGGTTGAAGGAATTGTCCGTAGAGCTCCGAGACAGGATTGTATTCTTAAATGGAAGAAGTTTCGAACCACCAAGACTTCCTAGAGCTGGCTGCCTGGCCAAACGGAGCAATCGGGGAGAAGGGAATTGGTCAGGGAGGTGATCAAGGACCCAATGGTCACTCTGACATAGCTCCAGAGTTGCTGTGTGGAGATGGGAGAAACTTCCAGAAGGACG
Organism: Oncorhynchus mykiss; assembly: GCF_057628025.1. NCBI lineage: Eukaryota > Metazoa > Chordata > Actinopteri > Salmoniformes > Salmonidae > Oncorhynchus > Oncorhynchus mykiss. Next base: position 72,621,320 of record NC_143028.1, read on the forward strand.
ACCATATCTGCAGCACTCCACCAATCAGGTGGAGTGCTGGTAGAGTGGCTAGATGGAAGCCACCCGTCAGTAAAAGGCACACGACAGCCCGCTTGGAGTTTGCCGAAAGGCACCTAAAGGACTGTGACCATGAGAAACAAGATTCTCTGGTCTAATGAAACCAAGATTGAACTATTTTGTCCTGAATGCCAAGCGTCATGTCTGGAGGAAACCTGGCACCATCCCTACGGTGAAGCATGGTGGTGGCAGCATCATTCTGCGAGGATGTTTTTCAGTGGCAGGGACTGGGAGACTACTCAGGATCGTGTGAAAGATGAACGGAGCAAAGTACAGAGAGATCCTTGATGAAAACCTGCTCCAGAGCACACAGGACCACAGACTTGGGTGAAGGTTCACCTTCCAATAGGACAACGACCCTAAGCACACATCCAAGATAATGCAGGAGTGGCTTTGGGACAGGTCTCTGAATGTCCTTGAGTGGCCCGGCCAGAGTCCGGACTTGAGCTTGCAGAGTCATACCCAAGACAACTCAAGGTTGTAATCTCTGCCTAAGGTGCTTCAACAAAGTACTGAGTAAAGGGTCTGAATACTTTTGTAAATGTGATATTTCAGTTTTTGTTTGATAAATTAGCAAAAATGTCTACAAACCTGTTTTTGCTTTGTCAATATGGCGTATTGTGTTTAGATTGATGAGGGAAAAAACGATATAATCCATTTTAGAATAAGGCTGTAACATAACAAATGTGGGCACGTCACTTTCCAAATGCACAGTTTATTCCTAAGTATGCATGCTTGCTAGCAATGCCAAAAGGGGACTTTTATTTAGATCTGAGGTTAAGTGGTTATTACTCAAAACGTCTGTGGAGGTTCTCCTGGTTACTCTTTAATAGAACCACAATGAGCTCAAAGTATCGTCTTCATTGTTTGTTTTTTATTATATATTTTTTTTACAGATGGCCTGTGTGAAGATGGTCGTTGTAAGGACGACACCACTATGAACAGATTACTGAGATTTAGAGAAGAAGAAATGGAGAATGTGAACAGTTACAAGAAGATGGTTGAGGGCCTAGTTATAATCTGTCTCCAACTCCAGGAGCACCTGAAAGGTGAGTTAAATTATATTTGATAAGGGTATACATTAAAGCTTATGTTATTGGTACTGTTTATCAAATATTTGTTAATGTATGACTGCATGATGTAACAGTCTTGGTCATGGTTCTCATTGATGTCATATTAATCCACAGTCGATGTGAAAGAGCTGGAGCTCAAAAACCAAAAGAACATAGATCAGATGACGCTGGATGAATTCATGGAAGTTCACAGACTTGACGGGCAGACCTCTGACGTAACTGGGGAGGTTACATACTTTAACCTCTGTAATGCCACCAGTCAGATGGCATTTAAATTAAATGCTGTCAGGGAAAGCTTCATTTTTGCTATGTGCTTGGAGTATCAAGCCAAAGAACTTTCCCACAAACATATTGACACTGACGAGATTGAGGTGTACACTCTTGATGTGATCCACAGCAAAATATTCCAGGGTTGCTATGATAATTACAAGAGGATCTATGAGAGTTTGAAATCTGGCACTTTATCATTGGAGGATGTGGATAGCATCTTTGAAGTCTACAAAGACAAGTACGATGAGATGAAAAATGATCTGGAGATCATGTGCAGAATCAACTTGTCTGATGATCGAAGATGGATCAGGAGGCGAATCAAGCAGATCCAACAGTACCATGACCTTCATCAAGCATTGGACTCAGCCAAGGTCATTATGGATGTCAGAGAGACAATCTGTCCTCAAGGGGACTTCAAAGTGCTACAGAGTTTGCTGGATGTGGTGAGTAAGGAAAATTCTCAAACAGTCCACGTGTTCAATCAATGCACCTTTGCCAGCATTAGGCTACTACTGTATATTTTTATATATATAGATATATATATATTACAATGTTTCCAGAGTAATGCAGACTTTAAGGAGAAGAGTCTGAATCAAATTGATGACAATTTGATGGAGACTAAAAAGGTTCTTGAGGACATCACAGAAGCTCGCAGACTGTGTCTTCAGGAGCTTGGCCTTTGGGGGAACTTTGTCAAATGGGTCAAAGAAGCTCTTGAAGGTAAGGTCATACTAAGACAGAAAGAGCAGCACCAGTAGTAGCCACCTAGGTTGTTTACCATTACTAATTCAAACTGTTTTTACATGGAAAAAGGGATAAATGTTTAATGTTTTGCCATTGCAGATATCAATGAGCTGAAGGTGTTTGTCGACCTGGCCTCCATCTCTGCTGGAGAGAACGACTTGGATGTGGACCGTGTAGCCTGTTTCCATGACGCTGTTCTTGGTTATTCCTCGATGCTGTATGGGTTACCCCAAAATGCTGACTTTAATGCCTTCAAGGAGGCTTTGACAAAACTATGGAAGGCGCTTGGAAGTGACAGCAACATACCAAATAAGCTGGTAAAATGTTCTGACAATTATGACATATTTAGATTTAATATTTGGGGAAAAGCTTGTCGAACCAGAAAGACTAAGGCCACTATTTGATTAAATGCGGAGTGGATTTTCAGAAGTGTTTGATTTGCAGAGCAGCATTTACTGGCCTGAATACATACACATCTAAATGATATAATCCTTCGCAATCTTAGCATGCCATTGGGTTTGGAACTTGTACTCATGTTTTAAACCACATTCTATTATTGTTTCCTCCCTGCAGCGGGATACTGCACGCCATTTGGACTGGTTGAAAACTGTGAAGGACAGCCATGGGTCTGTGGAACTCTCTTCTCTTTCTCTGGCCACGTCCATCAACACAAGAGGCATCTATGTTATTGGTGCACATAACCAGAAGAAGGTCTGTTCAATCATTTTTTTTAAATAATTAAAATGTTTTTAGACACCATTGAATGATTATTTTACATTTGTTTGTTTAAATATTGTCATTATGGAGTCAATGTCTATATTTGGACTCATACAATGTCTTCAATTTATATTTGCCATTGACAAATATCTGTAAGCACTCTCCTGAATACCTGCAGCGGTAGATTGACATGTTGGATGTCCATTGTTTTCTCCTTTAGCTGAGTTTAGACACTGCCCTGAAGCTACAGGTTCCAGACCAGCAGGAGGAAGGTCAGATGCGCAACTACTCCTTAGAAGACCTGAGAGATCTGCAAAACAAGCTCATGCTGATGTCTGGAAAGGGGGAGCAAAGCCAGAGTGAGGTGGATCACTTTACTGAGGTAAGGGGATTGGACACCAAGTGAACCATCACAAAACTGAAATGATATTTTACTGAAAATGTTTATTAATTAGATGATCATGCTACCACAGGTTCCTTACGACATGTTACAATAAATATGGTTCTCTTTCAATTATTCACTTCAATATCTCACTTGTCGGGATTCACTAGGAACACCTATTCTCGAAATAACCTATCAAAAGCATCTGATGGAGACAGACAGGTAGTGGTGAATGAGGTGAGTCCCTCACCTTCCTTAAAAGCCCTCCTGCCCTCTGGTTACTCTTCCTCATGAAGATAATTACTCTCTAGCTCTCCTCAGATTGACTGGATCCCTGTTTTGCTACTGAACTGCTCACAAGTGAACTGTGAATGATATCGAGCATACGTCTTCAGACCCTGTCGAGAGGTTGACTACTGACCTGAAAGATTTTTTTTATTTTTTATTTTTTATTTTACCTTTATTTAACCAGGTAGGCAAGTTGAGAACAAGTTCTCATTTACAATTGCGACCTGGCCAAGATAAAGCAAAGCAGTTCGACAGATACAACAACACAGAGTTACACATGGAGTAAAACAAACATACAGTCAATAATAAAGTATAAACAAGTCTATATACAATGTGAGCAAATGAGGTGAGAAGGGAGGTAAAGGCAAAAAAAGGCCTTGGTGGCAAGGTAAATACAATATAGCAAGTAAAACACTGGAATGGTAGTTTTGCAATGGAAGAATGTGCAAAGTAGAAATAAAAATAATGGGGTGCAAAGGAGCAAAATAAATAAATAAATTAAATACAGTTGGGAAAGAGGTAGTTGATAGGGCTAAATTATATGTGGGCTATGTACAGGTGCAGTAATCTGTGAGCTGCTCTGACAGTTGGTGCTTAAAGCTAGTGAGGGAGATAAGTGTTTCCAGTTTCAGAGATTTTTGTAGTTCGTTCCAGTCATTGGCAGCAGAGAACTGGAAAGAGAGGCGGCCAAAGAAAGAATTGGTTTTGGGGGTGACTAGAGAGATATACCTGCTGGAGCGTGTGCTACAGGTGGGAGATGCTATGGTGACCAGCGAGCTGAGATAAGGGGGGACTTTACCTAGCAGGGTCTTGTAGATGACATGGAGCCAGTGGGTTTGGCGACGAGTATGAAGCGAGGGCCAGCCAACGAGAGCGTACAGGTCGCAATGGTGGGTAGTGTATGGGGCTTTGGTGACAAAACGGATTGCACTGTGATAGACTGCATCCAGTTTGTTGAGTAGGGTATTGGAGGCTATTTTGTAAATTACATCGCCAAAGTCGAGGATTGGTAGGATGGTCAGTTTTACAAGGGTATGTTTGGCAGCATGAGTGAAGGATGCTTTGTTGCGAAATAGGAAGCCAATTCTAGATGTTTTGTTTTGTTTAGAAATTCCCTTTCTACTTCTCAATCTATGTTGGTAGATAGCTTCATGGCTAGCTATTGAGACTCGGTTAGCCCATGTTGCGAGGCTAACTTAGCTAGCCTGATGAGAGGCAAGGGTGGAGGGACAGTCTCTATTGTTACTAATGCTCTCAGCTGTAAGGACACATGATTTGGCGACTCTGGGTCTTTTGAGCATCATGCTCTACTGTTTATATGTCAGCCACCAGTGCTGGCAATAACCCTTTATTGGCCACTAAAGCACTGCCCCACTTTCTTTACTGATTTCCCTGAACTATTGTCTATTTTCCTTGAGAACTATGATACAATCATTGTGTTGGGTGATTTTAATATTCATGTTGACAAACAGACTTGACTCCAAGGCCATTGAATTTATGAATCTTTTGAGCTCTATGGACACCAAGTGGCTTTGTGTTGACATATCCTCTGTTGTTGATGTTGCTTTATCTGATCGCCACTGTGTATTTTTTACTACCTTGTTGCCCATAGCACAGAGTAATACTGAACGCATTGTTAAAAAACACTATCTATCTCAGAAGTTGCTACAGATTTTATTGAGTGTATGAACAGTACTCCAACACCTATTCTGCCTCCTCTTGTGATGATTTAGTTGATAACTTTAATAGCAAATTAAGGGCAACCATTGACCCAGTAAAGTTGAAAAGGGCCACATCCAAATGGAGAGCCCCTTGGATGAGTGAGGAAACTAATGCATTAAAGGGAAATTGCAGAAAGGCAGAGCGGAAGTGGAGAAATTCAAAGTTGCAGGTCCATTATGATATTCTGAGAGAGCAATTTGGCATATATAACAAGGCAATTAGAAAGGCCAGACGGGCAAATGTTTCTAACTTCAGAATGATTTGAGAGTGCTCTTCCCGATAAATATTACCCCCGGTTATTTCAGAGATAAGATAACAAACATTAGGCTGGGTATCAGTCAAGCAAGACCTGATGAGAAGTATGATGATATGTGCCCTAGTCTACCACGTAAAGGCACTATGGATTTATTTTCCCTGGTTGACACAGACATGCTCAGGAAAGTGAGGAAAGTGATATCACAACTTAAGTACCTGCCTTCTCAATCCTGTCCCCACTACCTTCTTCAAAACTGTTTTTAGTTGCCTATCTGAAGAAGTGCAAGCTATTGTTAATCACTCCCTGTTCACAGTCACTTTCCTCACTGTACTAAAAACTGCTATGGTGAAACCGCTTCTGAAGAAAAGTTATCTAGATTCTTCTGCTCTTGGACATTTTTGGCCAATTTCCAACCTTCCATTCTTAAGCAAACTTCTGGAGAAATTGGTTTTCAAACAGCTAAATGATTTTAAAAGTGCCAACTGTCTTTTTGAAAAATTCCAATCTGGTTTTCGGGCCCACCACAGCGCAGAGACAGCCTTAATTAATGTGGTAAATGATCTTAGAGCCAACACAGATGCCAAACAGCTCTCTGTCCTTGGATTTAAGTGCTGCATTCGACACTGTTGACCATGATGTCCTTCTGGACAGACAGGAGAGGTGGGGTGGCCTCTCCGGTCCAGTTCTAAATTGGTTTAGGACCTATTTAACCGGTCAAGAGTTTTTTGTCACCCTTGGTGAACATAACTCAGAGAAAATACATAACACATGTGGTGTTCCACATGGTTCCATTTTGGGTCCGGTACTGTTCAGTTTGCATATGTTACCTCTTGGCAGCATTATCAGAAAGCAAGGAATTGATACATAACACATGTGGTGTTCCACATGGTTCCATTTTGGGTCCGGTAAAGCACATCAAATTTTACATTGCACATTGCACATTTTAACTCACGGGCTATAAATATAAAACACCAGGTAAAACACCTAGGTGTTATTTTAGATTCTGAACTCAATTTCGAATCACACATTAGGAATGTGACCCAAATACACAGATGCCCTTCCTCACCTTCTTGGTGAGTACTCGCTCGATTTCGGGCCTCTGAGGGTTGCTGATGTTGGGCCTACGGAGAGCATGTCTTTGCGATATGGGAGTTGGCTGTATCCCCAGATGTCAAATATAGAAACAAATAATTGAAAGAGAACTTAAGGTTACTCGCGTAACCCTGGTTCTCTGATATTATGAGTGATATATCGCACCACATTCCCATGCTTGCAAGAGCGCAAGGAAGAAACACATGCTTGAGAATAATCAGAGGACTGGAGAGTGGCTCCTTTTAAGGAAGGTGAGGGGCTCACCTGATTCACACTCTACCTCTACCTGTCAGATGCTTTTGCTAGGTTCTTCAGAGAGTAGGTGTTCCTAGCGAAACCCCACATGTGAGATATCTCACTCATAATATCAGAGAACCTGGGTTATGCAAGTAACCTTACGTTTCATGTGCAGAAACTGAACTGAATGTTTAGACACCAAATTGCCATCTTATCTTCTCAGGTTTTTGACAGTGTCCAGAGGCTAGCTGTAGCATTTGTAGATCTTTATGCTGCTGGGAACCCACTTTTTAGGGTTTGGGAGGCCAAGATTCACTGCAATATGGAAAGTGACACTGGTGTCACAATGGACTTCAACCTTGGCAACATCCTACGAAAAATCATGGTGGAGGGCAATGCAGTCAAACAGCTTACAGACCTGTGCAGGAAGATAGAGATGTGTTTGGATGACTGGAATAGATTCATGGACAAACAGAGATCTCAGCACTATTACCTCAACTATTACACAGCAGAGCAGATAGTCTACCTTTGTAATGTTTTGACCGAAAATAATCTGAACAATAAATTGGAGGAAAACGTCTTGATGATGCTCTCTTTCATCAAACCTGACTGCTCTGTGTCAGAAGTATGGGAGTCTTGGATGACTTTTCAGAACCACGCCATGAATACAGCTGGGCAAGAGGAAGACACCAGTTGTCAGACTTTTATTAACCTTAAAAGTGACATGGAAAACTTAGATTCCTCTTTTGCAAGTGACAGAAAATGTGCCATTGATGTTCTACAGAGCGTTGTAGACCAGGCTGTTGGTTTGCGAAAACTGGATCTGGTCTGGGATGCCTACATGAAAGACATGAGGAACATTATCCAGTACTCTTTAGACATCAGAAGCCTAGGCAGTCTGCTAGAGGTGTTGGCCAACAAACCAAGCCAGGAACAAGAGGAGGAAGAGGAGCTTTTAGAAACAAGTGAGAATACAGTCATTAGAAAGCTCCCCAAAGGCTTCTTCACTGGGCAACCTAATCTCATTATCTGCCCACAAGATAAAATCTTGACTGCAAGCGTCTGTTTATATATGACCAGTGATGATGAGCAGCTGCCTACTTACGATGAAGTTCTCCTGTGTACCCCTGCCACGTCATATGAGCAAGTGGAGCTTTTCTTCAGACGATGTCTCACACCGGGCTACATGGGTGAGAAGATCTATGCCTTGCTCTTCGCAGACCAGTTGAGCTATGAGGTGAGCTATGCAGTGGAGAAGTTCTTTCAGAAACTGAGTTCATGCTTTCGGAGCAGCTATAGGCTGGTGATCATCTGCAGCGCAGAAAGAGAGCACAACTACATTCCCTCTGCCTTCAGTCACTTCAAACGGGACATTGTCCCTCAGGAGTCTCCTGGACGGATACAGAAATACCTGTCCCGGCACTACACTGTCCCCTCACACCAGGCCAGTGCTGCATCTGTGTTCAAAGGTAGACACTTTGTTGGGATTGTGTCTTCCAAGAGGGCTGGAGTTGGTGAGTTTATTGAGTTTTGTCACTTTACATGATCCTATGGTGTCTGATATTGGTTTTCCATTGTAATCTTGGTAAAAAAGAATATAATTTTTTAACAGATTTTTTTAAATCCGAAAATTATTTGATATTTTCACGTGTTGAATTTCATGAACAATAATGCATTCATACTTACAATACTACTATGAGTTTTCAAACATAAATTATTCAATGACCGTACATTTGACCTAAATCTTTGAAGAGCTGAATCAAATGTTTTATTTATCCGCAGGAAAATCTCTGTACATACAAAGGTTGTATGATAAACTGGAGGGAACCATGAGAATAGGAACCACATTCCACAAATGCATTCGCTTAATTGAGCCCAAGGTTGATGAGCATATCATTCTTCGGTCCTTGTTTGACACACCAGAGAAGAAGGAACACAAAGTCTTTCATTTTGATGTCACATCCTCAGTAAGGATACTTGGTATTGTTAAGATATTGAAAATGTTTATATATTTTCTGTTTCAGGTGCTTTATATGCTTGCTATTTATGTTATTCAGGTACAGAAAGGACTGCATGAATTTCTGTTCAAACTGTTCTTCCTGCGTTACCTGGCCGATTCGGATGGGCTAATGTGGAAATGCAGCAGCAAGGACTTGTATGTCATCGAGACACTACAATCCACACATGAACTGCCCAGATCTGCCTCAAGACCTGTAAGTGACAATCTATTTGTATTTTGTCATGTCATGTGAAACGATTGGATGTATACAGTTAAATGTCCCTACCAAACCACCAGTGGCTAGCGTGTTAACATTCAATTATAACTCGATATTGAAGGGGATACATCACCCAAATTATGAAAATCACTTAACATTTTCTTTACTTTGAATATAGTCTATGGGGTGGAGTCTACAACCCAATATTTGGCTTTGTTTACTTACGGTCACCTACGGCTAGCATTAACATGGTTTTCACACAGCAATTGTAGTATATCGTAAAACTAGTTATTATATACTTTTTGTGTTAGACGTCCCATTTGTGTTGTGTAGGTAGGGTTTGTCAAAATACTTAATATGGCATGTATTTGTCTGTCTAGGATCCGATGGGACACGTTTCTCTCTTTGAGGTCTTTCCAAAGGTCTTCTGCCGTCCCCCAAAAGAGGTTATGTGGTTGGAAATGAGAAATGGAGATGATCCAGAGCTGAAAAGTGAAGACCCACTCATGGATGACCAGTGTTTTAGGAGTGAGGCCTTTCAAAGACCATACCAGTATCTAACACGGTTCCATAGGGGTGAGAATCTTGACAGCTTCACCTACCAAAGAGTTGAAGGAACTCATGCAGAGTGCCTTCAAATGCTCTTCATCTACTGTGGCATAAGTGATCCGTCCTGGGCAGAGCTGAGGAACTTTGCCTGGTTCCTCAATCTTCAGTTGCTAGACTGTGAGACATCGGCCTTCTGCAACTTTCAGTTCATTGGAGACACTCTTAGGGGATTCAGAAACTTTGTGGTTGACTTCATGATCTTGATGGCCAAGGACTTTGCCACTCCATCTCTCTGCATCACTGACCAGAGCCATGGGAGGCAGCAGATGGACCTCAATGGACTCAACGAAAGGGATCTAGCCCCGTTCCTCATTCGAAAGAGATGGGAATCAGAACCGCATCCATATATCTTCTTCAATGATGACCATGCATCCATGACCTTCATTGGATTTCACCTACGGGAGAACAAGAAGAATGGGGTTGATGCCATTAATCCATCAACAAATGTGGTGATCAAGAGAAACATTATGACCAAAGATCTGTACAATGGCCTCAGACGTCAAAGAGTTCCATTTAACATTGACTTTGACCAACTTTCTCGGGCAGATAAGATTGTGCGTCTATGTAGCGTGCTGGGGATCAAGTGGCCAACAGACCCTGATGAAACATATGAACTCACCACCGACAACATACTAAAGATGATGGCAATTCATATGAGGTTCAGATGTGGCATTCCAGTCATCATAATGGGGGAGACTGGTTGTGGGAAGACACGACTCATCAAGTTCCTGTGTGAGTTGAGAAGGAGTGGAGCGCCCACCGAGAACATGAAACTGGTCAAAGTTCACGGAGGAACTACATCTGACATGATCTACACCAAAGTGCACGAGGCAGAGGCTGTTGCGGTTGCCAATAAGGAGAAACATGGTTTTGATTCTGTTCTTTTCCTTGATGAAGCTAACACCACGGAAGCTATAAGCAGCATTAAGGAGATCCTGTGTGACAACACTGTGCAAGGACAACAACTTGGCTACCAAACTGGACTGCAGATCATTGCTGCATGCAACCCTTACAGGAAACACACAGATGAGATGATCAAGAGGCTGGAGAAAGCTGGTTTGGGTTACAGGGTCCGAGCTGAAGAGACTGAAGAAAGACTTGGATCAATCCCTCTTCGGCAGCTGGTGTATAGGGTCCAAGTGCTGCCCCCGAGCATGATTCCTCTGGTGTGGGACTTTGGACAACTCAATGACCACACAGAGAAAATGTACATCCAGCAGATTGTGCAGAGAGTTGTGGGAAAAAATTCAATCAAACGGGTATCCATCAAGTTGATCACTGATGTACTGTCGTCATCGCAGAGATTTATGCGACAGAGGAAAGACGAATGCAGCTTTGTCAGTCTCAGGGATGTGGAGCGCTGCATGCAAGTTTTTGTGTGGTTCTACAAGAACCACTCAATGTTTTCTAAAGAGTTAAGGGCACTCTTCCAGAAACAACCCCGGGGGGAGAGGAACAGGTGTGACCAGGTACCCCCACCTGCTAGTGATCCAGTTGATTGGTCGCTGTTGATGGCTGTTGGTGTGTGTTATCAAGCCTGTTTAGAGACAAAAGGTGAGTACCAGAAAGAAATCTGCAAATTCTTTCCCCGTGTCCTCCCCCAAAATATGAAGCAGGAAATCTCACTCATGCAGGATCTTCTCCTAAGTGGGGTCCCAATGGGAGAGACAATAGCAAGAAACAAGGCTTTGAAAGAGAATGTGTTCATGATGGTGATCTGCATTGAGCTACGAATCCCCCTGTTTTTAGTTGGCAAGCCTGGGAGCTCCAAATCTCTGTCCAAAACTCTGGTTGCAGATGCCATGCAGGGCCAAGCTGCACATTCCGAGCTGTACAAAAGACTGAAACAAATTCATCTGGTGTCCTTCCAGTGCAGCCCTCACTCCACGCCAGAGGGAATCATCAACACATTCAAGCAATGTGCCCGTTTCCAAGAGAGCAAGAATTTGGAGGAGTACATCTCTGTTGTTGTGCTAGATGAGATCGGATTAGCAGAAGACTCCCCCAAAATGCCTCTGAAAACACTGCACCCCTTACTGGAGGAAGGCTGCATTGATGACGAGCCATTGCCCCATAAGAGGGTTGGATTCATTGGTATCTCCAATTGGGCCTTGGACCCTGCTAAGATGAATAGAGGCCTCTTTGTGTCCCGTGGTGACCCAGACCAGAATGAGCTATTCGAAAGTGCGAAAGGCATATGCTCATCTGACAAGATGATTCTGGAGAAGGTTAAGCACCTCTTCAAACCCTTTGCCAAAGCATATATGAAGACTTGCAAGAAAGGCAAAGGGTTTTTCGGCTTACGTGATTACTACAGTCTGGTCAAGATGATGTTTGCCATCACCAAGATCTCTAAGCAGAGCCCTGGTGTGAACCAAATCATTGAAGCAGTCCTGAGGAACTTCAGTGGAAGGGATGATGTGGATGCGGTGTATATATTCACCAAACAGCTGTGGGGCAAATCGAATAAACCTGATTTGGATGGGATCAGCACTATTGATCTAGTGAAACAAAACATAATTCCAATTTGCCAAGACGAGGAGTGCCGATACCTTCTTGTCCTCACCAAAAACTATGCCGCCCTCCAGATTCTCCAGCAGACATTCTTCTCAGACCAGAGCCATCCAGAGATCATCTTTGGTTCCAGCTTCCCAAAGGATCAAGAGTACACTCAGATCTGCAGAAATATCAACAGAGTGAAGATCTGCATGGAAACTGGCCAGACTGTTGTGCTTCTGAACCTTCAGAATCTGTACGAAAGTCTCTATGACGCTCTCAACCAATACTATGTTTCACTTGGGGGTCAGAAGTATGTCGATCTTGGATTGGGAACCCATCGTGTGAAGTGCAGAGTTCACAAAAATTTCAGGCTTATTGTCATTGAAGAGAAGGAGGTGGTCTACACACAGTTCCCGATTCCCTTGATAAACAGACTGGAAAAGCACTACCTGGACATCAACACTGTCCTCAAGAATGAAGGGAAGGAGATTGTCAAACAACTTCAGGAATGGGTCAAAGTGTTTGTCTCTTTGAAAAGCCAGCAATCCAAGACAAACAGATATCTTCCAACGGATGTCTTCATTGGCTACCACTCAGACACATGCTCCTCTGTAGTCCTTCAAGTTACAGAGAAGATGAAAGATGAATCTGACATTTCTGACCCTCAAAGAAGAGTCCTGGATGAAGCCAAGTTCATCATGCTGAACTGTGCCACTCCAGATTCTGTCATTCGTCTGGATGGGACCAAATTGTCTGATGTTGAGATAGAGAAACTGACACAAATATATTTTGAGGAGCAGAAGCACAAATCCCTGGCTGACTTCATTGCATCTCACACACGGCTGGAGGAATGGTGCCATGCCCACTTTACAGAGGTAATTCACTTGACTATTTTATCTTTTCAAGAATATGGATTGCATTGAATGCATCTTGTATTCTTCTCACATATCTTTTGGCTCTTTGTGAAGGTCACAACGTTTTCCCGGCAATTGACAGCAGGAGATATAAAACAGCTCCAGAATATCACAGAGCTTTGCGACATCAAGCTGCTCTCACTGCAACAGTTTGACACAGAGCACTCCTTCCTCAAAGAAATCAGGTCTGCTTTAAAAGTTCTGCTTTGTTTTTTTACATTTGTATTAGTGTTACTGTGTAGATCATTCTTGAGAAAGATATTAGAAAATAACTTTGTTCCCTCTCTAGACAATTTCTTGACTCTACCTCTGCCGACAAAGTCCTCATCATCCAAGCTGACTATGATGAGGCTTCCCAGAGCATGAACATTCTTGCATCTGCCAAGTGAGTCTTTTCTTTTTGGACTTGTCATCACAACTATTGGATATTAACTAGTGGGATAGATTTGCAAGATCCTGTTATATATATAGTGTAGTTTTTTGTGTCCTTTTTTTAATTTAAACTTTTTTGTTTTTTATCTCTATAGGTATTCATCCATAAATGAAATCAACAAACCGAAAGCTAATGGTGGCAATGGAAGGGTGTTTGTGTACTTCGTTACCAAACTGCCTCGAATTGAAGGTGGAACCTCCTATGTTGGATTCCATGGAGGTGAGATTTAAATGTTGTATAAAATGCTGATATGATAATATGACCTCGCACTCCACAGAGAAAATGTTATCCATTCTGAAATGTTTTCAACGTTAAAGAGCAAGTTCCATCCACTTTGTTTTTGCAAAGGACCCTGGAAATCAGTTCACATTGATGACCTTAGAAGATCCAAAGAGTTTGTATCAGATGTCCAGTTCTTGAGAAACCTACCCATCAGCCAGCTGTTTGAGGACATGAAAGAGCCCTGTTATGGTAAATTAACTTGAATTGCTTTTACACTCATTAGCACTAATGCCATAGTTAATAACAATTATTTTCAATTAGAAATAACTGAAAATAATTGTTTGAAAGTAACAGTTTTCATATAACTTTCTTTTTTGATGAAGCAATGCAACCCGATACAGACACAGACTTCCAACCACCTGCACCAGAGCACTCTGTAAGTATAATGGTGGTGTTTGATGTTGCAATCAAAAACATGGATGTACTAAATGTTGCATAAGTTTGTATAAAGTTTATAGGTATGGGTGAGTGTTATTCATCTGAGCATGTTGTTGTTGTTGTTATAGGCTGTGTTTGAAGTCACAGATCTAGTGCGAAGCTGTGTGCAGAGTGCAGTAAGCATGCTCAGAGATCAGGAGGACAGTGGAGCTCTCAGCACCAGGAGGGTGGAGATCCTGCTAACACTTATGGAAGATAGTGAGGACCTGAAAGGTTAGGAACTAACCCACAGTATTCCAGTGTTTTACTGTAACTCCAAGACCCAAGCACTGTTTCAATGGTTAAAGTCCAGATCTAGAACTTTTATTACAAACTTTTATTACTTTTATTACATGATTAATTTTATTACATGAGGGGTTCTAGATCTATGTGTTGAATTTTGTTTAGACATTTTTGGCCCGAGACAGACTTAGCTCAGATCGTAACGGCAAGCCAATAATATAGCCAAAGTTAATTTACTTTTACATGTATTGATATACTTGGTCTCGGTATTGTGCCCTAAAGCTGTGTTCCTGAAAACCCTGAGGAGCCGCCTTCACTCTCTTCTGGAGAGCCACGAGAGAAACATCCCCTCCCCCAAGTACTGGGTGTTAACAGAGGCATCCAACATCAATGCTCTTCAAGAGGGGGGAACTTTCACGTATGTTAATCAATGATACTGCACTGTTAACTCAGCTCACATATAGTCCATCATTTCATTCATGTTCAAATGATAATTTGTTCTCATCGTTTAGGAGTTTAGTCTGTCCATATGCTGTATGTGTTCCCCAGACAAACTCTGTGGAAGAAAATCCAAGCAGTGGTCACACCCGTTTTGGCTCAGTTGGTCTCAGTTATCGACAGGGACTGTAATCTGGACCTCCTCCTAGACGTCAACTGTGGGGAAGAAGTCAAGAAACTGTGGCTGGAGATATTCGGCAACAACGAAATGCTTGATATTCCTCTTGTCAAAGTGGATTCCAAGTAGGTGGTTTTGCTCATGTGCGATGTAGCCAGAGTATTTCTGTGTTACCACGAGGTCCATCACACTCTATTTGTGTAATTCCTACAGTTCTGAGTCTAAGACCATTCTGGTACAGAGCCATATCACAGCTGAGAGGACCATGCGCTCCAGTATGCCCTTCAGCTGGAGGATCAGAGATATCCTGGATGAACTAATGATGCAAACTCAGCAGTACGAAAGTAAATATTCGAATGCCTTCTTTTTTTTTCTGAAAGATACATTTAAATTGTTCTTAAATGCAGTTATCAAAACTTACCAAGGGAGACTCAAATGATAAGTTTGTCTTAAAGTTCTTAATTTGCATGTGTGTGTGTGTGTGTGTGTGTGTGTGTGTACCACAAACCCCCTCGGGCCTTATTGCTTAAACAATGGTCTGAAACATTAGAAAAGTTTTCACTATGTTTGTGTGTTTCTTAACTCCGATAACTAATCACTTACAGTATTTTTAGTTGCAGAACTTGCATAAACTTCACAACATTTTTCTCTGAAGGACACAGTCCTAGGCAGTTCGAGGAATTCTTTCCGAAAATCCCCCTTGGTCAGTATATGGCTACGATGAATGAAAAAATGCAGAGGGAATTTTTTCAAAGGTACCTGCAGGATTTCATTGCCATGACGATGAAAGTGTCTTCAGCGGGGGAGTTAAAGGTAAGTTATTGCACAGTTCTTCAACATGTTCATACAGATAGTCAATCGAACAAAGCGCTAATGCTGCAATTAGACGAGGGATGCAAAAAAAAAACAACGCAATATTAGTCGGCATAGCAGGACAAGAAAGCAAATAAGAGAGTGACAGCAAAAGCAAGCCAGCACGACGCTATGCATTACTATTGCGATTTCAGTAAACAAACAGTGCAAATCAACATCCGGTAGAAGGCAATGCTACGGCAGATGGCAAAAGATTCCTGTCTACAGTGGCGGCTGACGGCGTTCACTGCCAGTGTCAACGGCATTTATCTCATAGAAAACAATGACATCCGGTTTGCTGTCTACCTCCTACCATCTAAACACAGTATTAGCCTCCATTTAGGAATGGTTAATTCATATTTATAGTCAGATTTGATATACTATGCCTACACATCAATTAGGTAATCTTAATGAATATGTAACACTCTTCCCAGCTTCTGTGTGACGCCCTGAACAGCTGTGTGAATGAGCTCCAGAGGCGACGAAAAGCTCCAAGTGAAGAGATTCCATCCATACCCCTGATCCACTCGGCCTACCACATGTACCGCACCCGCCTTCAGAACCTGTCCAGGATGATGTCCCTGCAGCCACAGGTGGCCCTTCACTTGCAGCGAAACCCACAAGTGAAGGATAGCCCAGTGATGGTAGGTTCATTGATTTTCCACACACTGCTACATTTAGTAATGTGAAATCCGTGTTTAGGGGCAAAGTGTTTGTGTTTATGAGTGCATGATAGTAGTTGAACTTTTACCAGTGTATTGAAAGGAGGCTTCCTACATGCTACTAGAAATGTCATATTATGAAATGGTTTGTTCCGGCCAAGCAATCTGATTGGTCAAAAGTGTGTTCCAGTCGTGTTGTTATTGAGCACTTTATCACTTTGTGATCAGTCCGCCTGTGGCTTGTTCCTTGTGATCGACCGCATCACGTTGTCCGCCTGTGGCTTGTTCCTAGTGATCGACCGCATCACGTTGTGATCAGTCCGCCTGTGGCTTGTTCCTAGTGATCGACCGCATCACGTTGTGATCAGTCCGCCTGTGGCTTGTTCCTAGTGATCGACCGCATCACGTTGTGATCAGTCCGCCTGTGGCTTGTTCCTAATGATCGACCGCATCACGTTGTGATCAGTCCGCCTGTGGCTTGTTCCTAGTGATCGACCGCATCACGTTGTGATCAGTCCGCCTGTGGCTTGTTCCTAGTGATCGACCGCATCACATTGTGATCAGTCCGCCTGTGGCTTGTTCCTAGTGATCGACCGCATCACGTTGTGATCAGTCCGCCTGTGGCTTGTTCCTAATGATCGACCGCATCACGTTGTGCCAGACCTGCTCTTGTGTTATTGCTTTAATAACCATTTCTCTGCCTCACTCTACCAACAGGTTCTGGACATGTACGCAGCAGTTGCCTGTGTTGAGCAGCTGGGGCCTCCTGCGTTGGACTCTAATACCCAGTGCCAAGACTGGCTGACGCAGGTGAAAAGACTGCAGGGGTCTATGGAGCTGGTGTGCTCCCAGGGAAGCCTGAGGCAGTATGGAGAGAGGAGCCAGGAAATGTTTAACTACATCCGGTGAGAGAAATGGCCATTTGAAAGACTAGAGAGAGCCAAACATTAGACTTTTTGAAGGTAGACTTTTTATTTTATTATACAATTCTGAAGAAAAACATTTTTGATGCAATAACGCAAGAACACATGATATTCAAAAAACGAGCAGCAGCAGTTACAGTGCCTTCAGAAATGATTCCCACCCCTTGACATTTTGTTGTGTTACAGCCTGAATTTAAAATGGATTAAATTGAGATTTTGTGTCACTGGCCTACACACAATACCCCATAATGTCAAAGTGGAATTATGTTTTTAGAAGTTAATTTAAAATGAATAGCTGAAATGTCTTGAGCCAATAACTATTCAACTCCTTCATTATGGCAAGCCTACATAAGTTCAGGAGTAATTATTAGTCACATAATAAGTTACATGGACTCACTCTGTGTGCAATAATAGTGTTTAACATGATTTTTGAATGACTTCCTCATCTCTGTACCCCACACATACAATTATCTGTAAGATCCCTCAATCGAGCAGTGAATATCAAACACAGATTCAACCATAAAGACCAGGGAGGTCTCCCATGCCTCACAAAGAAGGGAACCTATTGGTAGATGGATTTTTTTTTAAAGCAGAAATTAAATGTCCCTTTGGGGATTGTGAAGTTATTAATTAGGCTTTCGTTGGTGTATCAATACAACCAGCCACAACAAAGATACAAGCGGCCTTCCTAACTCAGTTGCCAGAGTAAAAGGAAACCGCTCAGGGATTTCACCATGAGGCCAATGGTGACTTTAAAACAGTTACAGAGTTTAATGGCTGTGATAGGAGAAAACTGAGGATGGATCAACAACATTGTAGTTACTCCACAATACTAACCTAAATGTGTCGTGGAAATTCATACTGAGAGAGACTTTGTCATTTCTTCAAACAATCATCTTTATTTAATATAGATTAATTATTGCCATAATGAAACTAGTCAAACCAACACTCTTGACTGTTGGGCCGAGCAGCCTAACCTTTACAGAAAGGGTTTTTTATATAGCCGACACTAAGAAGGCTTAGTCATGGCTGGTCCCACCCCTCCCATTCAGATCAAGAGGCATCATAAGCCACTCTGGGTTCATCCGGTCGTTATCTGCAGGGGGTTGTTGTCTTAACTCCACCCTGGCTTAGTTTCCCAGTTGCAAGGATGATTTTGAGACAATGAGGGATTGTTCTACTCCTAAACTATCCCTAGTAAAACACATTCTTGTCTATGCAATGCAGTCGTTAACTCAATATAGGATGATTTTGAGACAATGAGGGATTGTTCTACTCCTAAGCTATCCCTAGTAAAACACATTCTTGTCTATGCAATGCAGTCGTTAACTCATTTGCCATCTCTAGTGACCATGCGCCCAGATTAGCTGCAGGGAACTAGAGTGGAGACCATAAAAACACAGCATTTGTAGGACAGAAATGTCTTACAATTAGTTACATATTAATTATTAACAATTAATATCAAATAAATCATGCAAATACATAATTATTCTATCACGATTGACAGAGTGAAAATAAGGAAGCCTGTACAAAATACAAATATTCCAAACATGCATCCTGTTTTCAATAAGGCACAAAGTAAAACTTCAAAACAATTGGCAAAGAAATTAACTTTATGTCCTGAATACAATGCGTTATGTTTGGGGCAAATCCAACAAAGCACATCACTGAGAACCTATCTTAATATGTTCAAGCATGGTGGTGGCTGCATCATGTTATGGGTATGCTTGAAATGGTTAAGGACTGAGGAGTTCTTTAGGATAAAAATAAATGGAATAGTGATAAGCACAGGCAAAATCCTAGAGGGAAACCTGGTTCAGTCTGCTTTCCACAAGACACTGGGAGATGAATTCACCTTTCAGCAGGACAATAACTTAAAACACAAGGCCAAATATACACTGGAGTTGCTTACTAAGAAGACAGTGAATGTTCCTGAGTGGCCAAGTTACAGTTGGGACTTAAATCAGCTGAAAATCTACGGCAAGACTTGAAAATGGCGGTCTAGCAATGATCAACAACCAACCAACTTGACAGAGATTGATGACTTTTAAAATGTATATTGTGTAAATATTGTGCGATCTAGGTGTGCAAAGAGACTTAGCCAGAAACACTCACAGCTGTAATTGCTGCCAAAGGTGATTCTAACATGTATGATCTCAGGGGTGTGAATACTTATGTAAATTAGATATTTCTGTATTTCATTTTCAAGAAAAAAAAAAAGTATATTTAAGTCATTATGGTGTACTGTGTGTAGATGAGGGGAAAAAAATAATATTTAATCAATTTTGAATTCAGGCTGTAACAGAACAAAATGTGGAATAAGTCAAGGGGTATGAATACTTTCTGAAGGCACTGTATATGAATACCTGTATTCATTTGTGAGTTTGGCCAATAGGTTGCATCTTTGACCTTTCTTTTTGATGTAGACTTTTAAGAAAAATATTTTAGGTTTTCTGTATGATAAACTTTTAATACAATGTAATTGTACTTATCCCAGATATGTCTAATACCCCCAGAATTAATAACGATTTGTCCTTGTTTCTGTTTCCAGTAATAATTGGAACCACATCTGCATCCTCTCTCTGTTTGTGGAACACATGCTGCTAGGCTTTGAGTTTGAGGAGAGGGAGCTCAAGCCTCTGGTCCTTGAACACACTCGTACCTTAGGCAAAGTAAGTTTATCTAGTATATTTTGTTTTGACTAACTTAACATGCTACAGAACGATATTCTATATCACCATTTTCGCATTTGTACTCTAAGTTTTTTCTTATTTTCATCCCATATTTGCCCTATGTGATCTTGAGCTTTGTAAACAGTTCTATCCAAATATAATTTTTGGACGGTCACTAAACATTGTGCTTATTTAACTTGTGGGCTAAATCAGGCTCACACAGAATGTTTATTGGTAGACTTAAACAAATCTACTGGTCATGGGCTTACAAAACAAATACACCTGTACCATGTCAGATATAGAGTTGAAATGTATACACCTCACACTCATGGTTATGGGCTTAAAGAAAGTTCAGATGTATTCAATGTTGAGTTTGAATCCCAATTTTACTCTTTATATACATCACAGAAGACTGAAATATAACAAAGCTGTTTATCATAGAAACACCTGATTTCCGGGCGTTTATTTAAAAAAAAGTTTATTCATTATGAAAAATATGGATAACATTCCACCCATGAGGCCACTAGGTTATTAGACTGCAGGAAAGGGCTACTTCATTTATTGGACTGCTATTTGTATCTTGTATGACAGATTCTGTCAAAACATTCAGACGTCAAATCTGAGGAACCCTTTGCAGCCGTCATTAAAATACTGAAGTCATGCAAGAAAGGAGCAAGTGATCTTATTTGCAAGTAAGGCGCAATTGGTTTCTTTATTTTGTTGTAAATGTTATTCATATAATTTTTCTATGTTATTTGCTGTCGCTGATAAGCTGTCCCTTACGGAAAGAACACATGAATTTTACATGTGAACACATTTAAAGTGTTCCAAAAACATTTGAAGTTAGATTTTCCACATGTGAAATCATGTGGTTTTTCTGTAAGGGATATACAGAATTTGATGGTATTACCATATGTTGTTTCATTTAGGTTTGATCTCCAGTGCCCTGTGTGTATGGGGGAACCAGAGGACCCCGTGGACCTGCCCTGTCACCATATTTTCTGTCTGACCTGTGTCAGAAGACGTGTCAACGTGGGCCAGATGTACTGCCCCATGTGCAAACAGGAACTCCCAGATGACTTTGAGGTGAAAGTGTCTGAAGACGTACGGTGGGTGTGTTTTACAGTTTTGACTATGGATACCGCGACAGTACTTTCTTAGTGAGTGTCTAATCTGTCTCCTATGGTTTTGCAGAGCTTCCATCACCCTAAATGGCCAGTTCAGACAGAGTTGCAGTGCGTTTTTCATAAACCTCGTCACTACTGTGTGCTTCAAGGACAACATCCCCCCATCAAAGGGTGTCATCCTGCAGCTGTTGTCCTTCCTCATGGTCGAGACAGACCCGATTCCACTCATCAGAGGTACCCCCCCAAACACACACACGTATATACAGTACCAAATCAAATCAAATTGTATTGGTCACATACATGGTTAGCAGATGTTAATGCGAGTGTAGCGAAATGCTTGTGCTTCTAGTCCGACAGTGCAGTAATATCTAACAAGTAATCTAACAAATTCACAACGACTACATGAGTAATGTAGGATATGTAAACATTATTAAAGTGGCATTATTTAAAGTGACTAGTGATACCATTATTAAAGTGGCCAGTGATTTGAGTCTGCATGTTGGCAGCAGCCTCTCTATGTTAATGATGGCAGTTTAACAGTCTGATGGCCTTGAGATAGAAGCTGTTTTTCAGTCTCTCGGTCCCAGGCAGTGGCTCAGTGAACAGGCAGTGGCTCAGTTGGTTGTTGTCCTTGATGATCTTTTTTGTCCTTCCTGTGACATCGGGGGCTGTAGGTATCCTGGAGGGCTTTGCCCCCGGTGATCTGCAGACCGCACTACCATCTGGAGAGCCTTGTGGTTGAGGGGGGTACAGTTGCCGTACCAGGCGGTGATACAGCCCGACAGGATGCTCTCGATTGTGCATCTGTAGAAGTTTGTGAGGGTTTTAGGTGACAAGCCAAATTTCTTCAGCCTCCCGAGGTTGAAGAGGCGCTGTTGTGCCTTCTTCACCACGCTGTCTGTGTGGGTGGACCATTTCAGTTTGTCTGTGATGTGCACGCCAAGGAACTTAAAACTTCCACCTTCTCCACTACTGTCCCGTCGATGTGGATGTGGGGTGCTCCCTCTGCTGTTTCCTTAAGTCCACGATCATCTCCTTTGTATTGTTGACGTTGAGTGAGAGGTTATTTTCCTGACACCCCACATCCGAGGCTGTCTCCTCGTTGTTGTTAATCAAAAAAAGTTTGGACACACCTACGCATTCCAGGGTTTTTTATTTATTTTTACTATTTTGGAATGTTGTATTTTTCATAATTAAAAAAAAATTATGTTGAAAATCCGGTGTTCATAGGAAACAAATAATACTTATGGAATCATGTAGTAACCCGGAAAAGTGTTAAACAAATCAAAATATATTTTATATTTGAGATTCTTCGAAATAGCCACCCTTTGCCTTGATAACAGCTTTGCAAACTCTTGGCATTCTCTCAGCCAGCTTCATAAGGTAGTCACCTGGAATGCATTATAATTAACAGGTGTGCCTTGTTAAAGGTTCATTTGTTGAATTTCTTTCCTTCTTAATGCGTTTGAGCCAATCAGTTGTGTTGTGAGAAGGTAGGGGTGGTATACAGAAAATAGCCCTATTTGGTAAAAGACCAAGTCCATATTATGGCAAGAACAGCTCAAATAAGCAAAGAGAAACGACATTCCACCATTACTTTAAAATATGAAGGTCAGTCAATCCGGAAAATTTTCCGGTTTCTTCAAGTGCAGTCGCAAAAACCATAGAACCGTAGAGCCCAAAACACCAGTCTCAACGTCAACAGTGAAGAGGAGACTCCGGGATGCTGGCCTTCTAGGCAGACTTGCAAAGAAAAAGATATATCTCAGAATGGCCAATACAAATAAGATATTAAGATGGGCAAAAGAACACAGACACAGAGGAACTCTGCCTAGAAGGCCAGCATCCCGGAGTCACCTCTTCATTGTTGACGTTGAGACTGGTGTTTTGCAGATACTATTTAATGAAGCTGCCAGTTGAGGACTTGTGAGGCGTCTGACACTCTAATGTACTTGTCCTCTTGCTCAGTTGTGCACTGGGGCCTCCCACTCCTCTTTCTATTCTGGTTAGCGCCAATTTGAGCTGTTCTGTGAAGGGAATAGTACACAGCGTTGTACGAGATCTTCAGTTTCTTGGCAATTTCTCGCATGGAATAGCCTGCTTTCTCAGAATAAGAATAGACTGACGAGTTTCAGAAGAAAGTTAATCGTTTCTGGCCATTTTGAGCCTAATCGAACCCACAAATGCTGATGCTCCAGATACTCAACTAGTCTAAAGAAGGCCAGTTTTATTGCTTCTTTAAGCAGGACAACAGTTGTCAACTGTGCTAACATAATTGCAAAAGGGTTTTCTAATGATCAATTAGCCTTTTAAAATGATACATTTGGATTAGCTAGCACAACGTGCCATTGGAACACAGGAGTGATGGTTGCTGATAATGGGCCTCTGTACGCCTATGTAGATATTCCATTACAAATCTGCCATTTTCAGCTAGTCATTTACAACAATGCCTACACTGCATTTCTGATCAATTTCATGTTATTTTAATGGACAACAAATGTGCTTTCCTTTCAAAAACAAGGACATTTCTAAGTAACCTCAAACTTATGAACGGTATACACACACACACACAATTGACAGATTGGATTACGACTCAATAAGTGTTTGTAGCTGTGCTCTAATTGTATTGTCTTTGTACCAGCACAAAGTCAGATACACACCAAAGATTTCTCACCATTCGATGAGTCTCTGGACAAAAATCCTGTGGTGAGATCAGTGATACTCAAACTCCTGCTCAAGTACAGGTGAGTGAACCAGAAAAGCTGCTTATGTCATTGTAATGTTGTTGTAACCAGTAACGCAATTCAAGGTTTCAGAATAGGTATGGTGTCAACACATTTTCCTGAATTTAACTCATTTGTGTTTTGTTTTTTAGCTTTGATGAAGTCAAGGAATATCTGCAGCAGCATTTGACATCGATAGAAGAGAGCAACATTGTCGATGCAGAAGATAAAAAGGAACTGTATGCGTTGTACATTAACTGCCTTGAGGTATGATCTGATTGGGTGTCCATGCAGGCAGTCAAGACTGTTGCCCAATCAGAATAACAACATAGACCACAACTGCAGTATGACTATATGACTATTATACAACTTTCTTTCGCAGGACTCATTGTTGGAAAGAATGCCACAAGAAAACACCTGCCTTCAGGAAGAGACTGAGTTCTTGCATCACTTCCTGGACTCTGTCACTGACTCGGCTGAGACGGTCACAATAGAGTACCTGCAGCAGATCGCTAGGGTCCGCCTGTGCCTGGGCAAGGCTGCACACCTTCTCCATAGCATGCTGTCTGGTGAGAAAATGTATTAAAAAGCTCAAATCAAATCAAATGTATTTGTCACATACACATGGTTAGCAGATGTTAATGCGAGTGTAGCGAAATGCTTGTGATTCTAGTTCCGACAATGCAGTAATAACCAACGAGTAATCTAACCTAACAATTCCAAAACTACTTCCTTATACACACAAGTGTAAAGGGATAAAGAATACTGTATGTACATAAAGATACTGTATATGAATGAGTGATGGTACAGAATGGCATAGGCAAGATGCAGTAGATGGTATCGAGTACAGTTTATACATATGAGATGAGTAATGTAGGGTATGTAAACATTAACCCCCGAGTCCCAAGTTCTACTCCGTGTTGGTTAAAAATTGGGCTTGTTGGTATAAATTAATTTAAAACATGTTTTTTTTTTTTACAATATAAAGATTATTGAAACCACTGGGCTCGGATCTGATGCGATTACCAAAATTACAAATCTGATTTATTTTTCGAAGGTCCACACACCAAAAATTGGACTTTAAAATTATTTTTAAATATAGGGAATTTAGAGGCAACAAGAGCAACAACAAACATTGTGGCTGTTAGGCCATCACAAGTGTGTGTCATGGGGAATGTTGAAAACACTTGCAATAAGTTTGTCTGACGGATCCAAGACATGTCCTGAAAGAAGTGTCTGGTCTTTCAGGGGTATGTGCAAGTCCTCAGGATGTGGTTGAGGAGTTTCTTCGTGCTGTTAGGAACCTGTGTGAGAGGAGTGTGAACGACTGGTACCGGGTCTACCTGATCCGCAACATCAGCAGACAGCAGGGTGTAGAGTGTGTCCAGGGGATGCTGAAGGAAGCTGAGTACAGGTGGCTTTTCCCTGAAGAGATACATCAACAGGTACATAGTAACATACATTCTTAAATGTTTTATAAACCACATTTTTAACTGTTGAAAAAGCCTGTATTTATTTTCCTTTCATTAAAGTAATTGTCAAGTACATATTAAAGTGATATGGAAGACTACGTATATATCATATGATCTCTCTGTAAATAAACCCTCGCAACGAAGAACCATAAATGTGACTGGTTACAGGATCGGGAGCGTTTGACGCTCGTTCGTACTTCACAGTAGGACGTGAGGTCTGGCATGGTGGAGTTGACCATGCTGATGTTTGGCCATACATTTACATGTATTTCTTAAAGAGACGGATGGGGCTAAGGCTTAAGAGGGTGTGAAAAATGCTGAATGGGCGTAAACAAAGAAGAGCTCTCTAGCAAGTGTGAAAATTGCATCAACATTTTTCAAAGGGCATTTTCTCCAACTTGTCTCCTAAGTGTAGCAGCATAACTTTCCAATGTTTTCTCCAACTGCAGATATACAATTTTGAAGCTCTAACATTTGAAATAACCCCCGTACAGAGAAATCTGGCCACATATATGTGCATTATGAAAAATTCCGATATTGTCAACAACAAAAAAATTCTATGTGTATACCACATTGTGTCATAATTCAAGTCATCACACTTCTATCGTTTAATTATACTTGCCTGTTTTTTGATTTCATATTTATTTTCCATACTTTTTATAAGGATTCATGAAGTTGATATATATATTTTTTTTTTTAACACATACTGTATATGGTTGTTCATCTGCGGGATTATGTGCAGAATGAAGATGGTGGGCAGATGGACCAGTATCTGGTCTATGAAGAGCAATACCTGGCTGTACGGGAGGCTGTTGCCAAAGCAGTATTAGAGGGCACTGTGGAGGACATAGAGAAGAAGTGTGAGGTATTAGTGCAATTCCACTCAGCTCTCTAACAGTGTCTCGTGCATTACTATTACTATTGAAAGCATTTCTAATCATCTGAGGTAATGCATCATTGATAAGTGGATAATCCTCCGCTCTGCGTCTTTGTTTTGTTTATAGAGATGTACTGCACCTCCAAAGAGGCGGACCTTGTATATCCTGCTGGCTCTTTTCAGAGAAGTCACCAGTCTGTACCGAGCAGCCAACACAGGCCTCCACCCCAGCCCTAAGGTAGGAATACAGGCCTCCAGCCCTAGGGTAGGAACACAGGCCTCCTAGGGTAGGAACACAGGCCTCCCAGCCCTAGGGTAGGAACACAGGCCTCTACTCCAGCCTTAAGGTAGGAACACAGGCCTCCAGCCCTAGGGTAGGAACACAGGCCTCCACCCCAGCCCTAGGGTAGGAACACAGGCCTCCACCCCAGCCCTAGGGTAGGAACACAGGCCTCCACCCCAGCCCTAGGGTAGGAACACAGGCCTCCACCCCAGCCCTAGGGTAGGAACACAGGCCTCCACCCCAGCCCTAAGGTAGGAACACAGGCCTCCACCCCAGCCCTAGGGTAGGAACACAGGCCTTCACCCCAGCCCTAGGGTAGGAACACATTGGACTCTGTTGTTGATGATAGAAACGGGGCAACTAGTGACATTTCAATGTTAGATTTTCATATCATGTTGCTAATTTAAGTTAAATGTAACCTTTTCGTAGATTCCTAAAAAGTCCCCCCAAATCTCAATCAAGCCATCTTGATTGTCCCAGAAAATATGTTTGATTGTCCCAGAAAATGTTAGGATGAAATGTCTCATATGCCTAACTGAACCCTCAGTCCATACACAGAGGTTATATTTAACCATAATGACTGTCCTCCCTCAGAAATGCCAAGAACTTGAGTACTTCATCCAGGGTTCAAGGTACCTAGATCCCAAGCCAGTGAGGGACTTTGCCATGGCATTGGTGCAGAACAGGATGGGAGAACTGAATGTCCACAATGGTCGTACCGGTGCAGAGCACGTCCTTATAGAGCTGACTGTCCACCTGGCCGCTGTGTTGCTCACTGGGACAGAAGGAGTGCTTACACCTCTTCAGCAGCTTGGCCTGACTCCTAACAACATGCTGGTACGATCCATCTCACCATCTCATACTGGCTGCATCCCAATTGTCCACCCTTCTCCCGAAGGGATTAAACAATGGTGGAAACTCACTGTAGCCAAGACGTACACCAATCCAATGCTTTTTCAGCAGAAGGGTGGAGAATCGAAACGCAGCCATTGTTCTCATAAACATGTTATTCCAAGTTGAATATGGGAGTTCTGTCTTTATCGGACTGTCTATTCCAACAGAGAGCCTTCATTCCCACGATGCCTGAAGACATGCTGGCTATGGCCCAAAGGGTTTTAACACAGACTGGAGGCCTTCAAGCACTCACCTGGTATTGTAAGTACAGTGCCCATATAAATGTTGGTGTGCCCTATAACTATCAAATCTGCTTTCTCAATTCACCTGTGGCATTGATTTTGTTAACCTTTTACTGCAGTGGGCTAAATCAGTGTTTCTTGGTAGTCTTAAACAAATCTACTTGGAAACAAATGTATACACCTCACACTCATGGTTATGGGCTTAAAGAAAGTTCAGATGTATTCAATTTTGAGTTTGTATCCCAATATTACTCTTTATATACATCACAGAAGACTGAAATATAACAAAACCGTTTGACATAAAAACACTGGATT
The DNA here is from genome assembly GCF_057628025.1 of Oncorhynchus mykiss. NCBI lineage: Eukaryota > Metazoa > Chordata > Actinopteri > Salmoniformes > Salmonidae > Oncorhynchus > Oncorhynchus mykiss. The sequence continues at coordinate 72,649,429 of NC_143028.1, forward strand.
TTCAGCAGTATTTTTTTGGTGTGTTTATTAATTATGAAATGATGAAACATATTCATAACATTCCATCCATGATGCCACTAGAGGGCGATTTTGTCATTTGACTGCAATATGCTACAATATGTAAAGCTCGCCTGAAAAATAACAAATTACTTAGATTTACAAAACACTTTCTTAACTTCTGTATGTTTTGTTCGAGCTCACTTCATCCACTACCAAGAACATTCACCTCAGCTTTCAGGTTGCCGTAGTGTCCTAATGTAGAAGGAAGTATGTCATACTGATCCCTACAAAACAACAGCTATTGAAAAATTGCAGCCTAGAACACATATTGTAAGCATTATAGTAACAAATTATAATGACTCATACATGCACATGACAAGTATATAAAGCATTATACATGTTGGTAAAGTGTTACCGAATCATTAAATGATGAGTTGTGTTGTATACTGAGTAAAACATTGCAAAACTAAACATTAACATTTTTATTGACCTTTGTTCTCTACAGCCTGTCCTGAAGGACACCCTTGTGCTGTTGGTGAGGTAAGCACAGTTGTTAATGTATAATTAAATTGACAAACATTCACAATGTTAAAAAACTCCACAGCAGACTAATTCACCCCCTCTTTGCAGTGTGGTCGCCCCACCCAGCTGGCACGCTGTCTAGAGTGTGGGGCAGTAGTTGGAGGGAGGAACCATGCTCCTGTCAGAGGTTTCAGTGCTATGGGACTGCAGCGGTAAATGTGTTCCCTGTGGTGCTTACAAAAAGGGCTTCCTGTTCATATTGTTGCTAAAGCATCAGATTGACAGATCCCATGGTGAATGACTGAACTTGTCCTCTTAGGGGAGATCTGACAAGGACTGGTCACATCCTAGGAGATCCTCAGAGGAGGGACAACCCAGACTCCCAGGACACCAAAAACATGTCCCTCACCCCCTTCACCCTCGTCAGGCTGCTCACCCATCTAGCCATGCTGCTAGGGGCCTCGGAGCACCCACAGGTATGCCTGCTTGTCTGCCAATGCCAGCCCACTCTTTCTAGCACTGTGTAAAGTGTACCAAACGACAAAATAGTGGTTCTAGAGTTATATAGAGTAATATAGAGTTGTTGTTTATCATTCAAGTTCAAGTAGTTTATTTGCCATTATCTACTCAATTAGTGTATAAATAATTAAGCTTATCTACTAATTATATGGTTTTGATGGTAGTAAAATACGAAGGAGATGTAAAAAAAAATGACATATAGAAGATGAAAATACTAAAAGACAAAATATATGAAAGATGACAACTGCGGAATGCAGTATTTCTCAATAATAAGATTATCTCTCTTCTTTCTAGTCCATCCAGCAGATCATCCAGCCTCAAGTTGCTGACCCCTGTGGATTTCTGATCCTTCACCTGCTAAAGGATATGGATCATGTGACCAAAGCCCTGGGGAAGGGAACAGATGGCACGGTCACCGCCATCCACCTGATAATCAGATCCATCCTGGAGTCACCACAGACCAATCCATGTAAGGCCTTTCATTAATGCTCTCATAAGCCCTCTGACAGGTATACTATATTATCTGATTTGAACTCAATCAAGTTTTTAATTGTATACAGACAATCATATTTGAACACAATCAAGTTTTTAAGTGTATATTCACAATCATATTTGAACTTGAATAGGCTAATAAAGTATCACATTTTTTACTGTGAGCGAGAGTTGCACCTTTTCCTTTCAAATACCAATGTGATTTTTTTGGTTGAATCTCGTCTCACTTTGGTTGAGCGCCTCCCACTCCTCTCCAAACATTTTGAAACAATGAAAGTCAAAGCAAGTTAATTGTTTGAAATAAAAACAAAATCTAAATCACATACCTGCGTACTTCTAACACAGATACGAGTAGCTACCTCATGGACTCTTTGTTACTAGGGATGGCTGGCTATGATTCCCAACTGTCAACTAAAGAGGCCAGAAATACCTGGGAGTCAACCGTTGCTACTGACATCATCACTCCTCAGTTGAAGGTGAAACCTTTGGATAACATTTGAAGTTAGCTAGAGTTTGGTTAAAGATCTATTTGATAAAACATTAATTCCAGCTATATTCCAAGTCAAAGATAAGATTGTACCTTTGAAGGGAGAAAGAATTTCACTTTGTGTGTGTCTGTGTGTACATACCTGTGTGTGTTTGACATCACAGCATCTTGACCAGCGGCTGAGAGAGGTGAATGCCACAATCAGAAATGACTCGCGTGTCTCCTCTAACTTCATCATGAGGGTGACATTCGGGGATGAGTGTCCGTTGTCCTCGCTACCTCGGGGCTCCCAGGTACACTGTTCAGGAGTGTGGAGCTGCAGAGAGAGGGTGTCCCTACTCAGCCTCACCCACATCGTAGAGCAGAACGACGGAAAGGACAAGCTCCCTCTACTATGGAGGTTCCTACAGAAGGTAATCGTCACGAAACCTGTGTTCTTTCTTCCTATTGTAAATAGATGTTCTAAATCTTGCATCTTTGCATAGTTTCTGAGTGAGTCTGTGACATTTAACTCATGATCTCCTGCATTTTCCATATATCTTTGGGAATTTTCGCAGGAGGCAGAGTTCCGGCTGGTGAGGTTCCTTCCAGATATCCTGGCCCTGCAGAAGAGTCTGGTGAAAAGGTTCCAGAGGTCATCAGACCTGATGAATGACTCCATTAGAGAGTTCATCCAGAAACAGTCAGGTAACGTCAACTGTCCATCAGAATGATCCATCCTTCGCGATATGCAGCATAGTTATTATTGTCGATTGCCAATTTGAGACTAACTTATGAAAAGCAGAATTGAGTGATATAATTTATGGGGGTTTTGTCTTCTAACAGCACCGATGAGAGTGTGCTATGAGAAACGAATCCAGATCTTCCTGAATACATGGAACTTGCTCAGATTGTCAGTAGCTACCAGTGAGTTACCCTTCTTTGACTACAGTCCTCTGTAAAGCAGGACAAAGTTGGCCGTACAACTGGAACATTGTCTGTGCCCGAAATGGCACCCTATTCTCTACATAGGGCCCCGGTTGGAAGTAGTGCACTATGTAGGCAATAGGGAACCATTTTGGACATAATCATTTTTTTCACTTTGTGTGTTTGGATGTGCAGGTGAAATAAAGATCCCAGAAGAGTTCTGGAAGGATAATTTGGACCAGGACAGTGACCTCCAGTACCTCCTGCCACGGCGCCAGGGTCCAGGCCTGTGTTCCACCGCTCTGCTCAGTCACCTGGTGGCCCTGCACAATGAGCTGCTTCATGCTGTGGACCGCCACACTGGGGAAGACACCAGGTACAGCACTGCCAAGGAACCAATCACCCCTCCCATGCCACCCACCCCCATCCCAAACAAACCCCACCCACCCCCAACCTTGACTCTAAACACAATAATGAAAATATATTTTTTTAAGGTAGAATGGAAATGAAAGCTATTTGGAACTAACACTGGATTTGTTTACTGCACAGCCGTCAGCCAGTTCATCCAGGGATATTAAAAGGTCTCAAAGTACTTTCTGCTCCAACAGCTACAAGGTGAGTCTGTCAGAGCTGACAGATCTGCATGTGATCCGCTATGAAGTGGAGAAGGACCTGCTGCCCCTGGTGCTGTCAAACTGCCAGTACAGCCTGGAGCGTGGCAAGGAGACCCTGTCTGAGTACGATCTTCCCAAGATCCAGCAGCAGGTCCTAACCCGCTTCCTGCAGGGCAAACCCCTCATCACACTAACTGTGAGTCCTGGCTTCTAATTAAGGCCCCAGACCCTCTGGTGCTTACAGATCTGAAATGACTGGAAAAACGAAAGCAATGCATCACTTACTGAATCCAATGTGTTGACTTTCAGGGAATCCCGATTTTGGTCACCAGACATGAAAGAGATTACGAAAGCATTTTGAAAACAGTGAAAGGAAAAGTGTCTCAGGTAAGTTTTACGGAAGCATTATTATTACTTGTATTTGTTGACACACCATTGTGACGTCATGTGAATACATATCACATTTCAGTGGTACAATGTCATCGTTGTTTTCCCAGGAGCGTCTGCCGTCCCTGACCCTCACAGCCCTGTCCAGGGATCTGGAGTCGTACAGTGAGGTGTGTGATGCCCTGAAGGCTATGGAGCTGGCTCTGGGCTTCCTGTCCATGACTGGGGGAGACACCCACATGCCCTTGGTGCGTTACCTGGAGGACACGCTCAGGATGAGCGAGCAGACCGAACCACACTTCTTAAAGGTGACCATGTTTATTTGATATTGTGTGTCAGATTGATGAGCTAGAAAGAAATACAGTACAACCTCTAAGATACAAACCTAAGAGTTAGACTGCCTGGTCAACTGAACATGCAAACCTCCCTTCTAATGTGTTCTTATCTCTAAGGTCCTACTGTACTGAGATTCAATATATCTGCATTGTATCCAGTGTACCAGTCATGTTGCCAGTATTCCGTACATGTAGTCTAACGTGTGTGCTCTGTGCTGCCCCATTTCCTTAGGCTCTGGGCAGATGCAGTCTGAAGCACTGTGTGGCTCTGTGGCAGCTCCTCTCTTCCCTCAAATCAGAGAACATGCTGAAGAGTCTGAAGAGGGTAACCAACAGCTTATCACACATACTGTAGTAATACGTGACACAATCATCCTAAAAAGAACTCGCCGGCTCTATCATTGCAATCATTGCTGAGAGATGTTTCAGTGTTTTTCAACCCTAACATATTACTTTGGTCAATTTTAAGTAACGATTTGCACAGATGAGGAAGGGTGAATCTATCGCCATCATTGGGGTTGATTCCCAGTCATTCTGTATGATACCACTGTTGGTCTGGATTCCTTCCTCTATCTTCCCTCCTGAAGGACCCATTCTCTGGGGTCTCGGCTGAGTACCAGAAGCACCTGGAGGAGGAGCAGAAGAAGCTGCTCCAAGGTTTCATCACCGTGGGGAACATCAACACCTGGCTGCTGGAGATGCACGAGTTCCTCCTGCTGAACCTGGAGAGCCCTCGTGCCTCGGATACCTATGGACCACATTGGAGGTGAGGATAGACAGCAAGTGTGGGCGGGAACAGGGGCTACTCCCGAGGTCTTCCAATTCCAAAGCATCATTGTAACTCTCATTTTTCATGAAAAGGGACATTTGCCTTTTAAGTGCATGTGACATGCAGCTACCAAACACATACATTAGCCTTGGATGTGAAGCCACATTCACAATGGGAGGGCTAAAGTTGCAGATCTAATGTCGAAGAAAGGCAGATGTGACTTCACATATTTTGATGGTATTTGATCCCCTTGACTGAACAACATTGTCACGTCTACTCCCGCTCGCCCTCTATGGCGCTCAACGTCCCCGGTCTACTCTCCACCGGTCCTGGGAACACTCATTAGCCACACCTGGACTTCATCACTACCCCCTTTATCTAGCATCACTCTTCAGGCAGTATTGGTTCAGAATTGTTTTTGTAACACTCCATGTTCGGTATTATTAAAATCACCATCTGCACCTGCTTCCTGCTTCCTGCTTCCTGACTCCCTGCGTTACAGTTCCGAGGTCTGAAATCACAACCTGTTTTGTCTTCTTTCTCTCATTCTAGTGTCAAAGAGACTTTGACTACATACATGGACCACAAAGAAGTACAAGTCCCTCCTGACGTGGAGGCTTCCTTCCCCGACGAGATACTCCTCTCACAGATTGTGGAGACCTGGAAATTTACTGTGACTTACAAACAAGAATGGATGATGTAATCGATTCCACCTGAACGTGATTTGTAAAGGACTATACTGGATCACCGGGGAAATGTTAGAATAGAACACAAGTGCTTCTGATTGTATGCTGTATAGATGTATGTGCTTTCTCCAGTGGTATCACAGTATGTGCCACACTGACACACCATACTTAGATACTAAGAGGATTTATAACTGGTATGTGGGGAATCTTGCCTTTCTCCTTACAAAACCTGCCTTGAATGCAACATTTTCTCAGGAAAACATTCCAAATATCATTTTTTTGCTCAGACTATGGGGTTGGTTCAATACGTATCGCTGATGTTCAGGGCAATAGCGCAATTGAATATTAAAGGCATTGTTACTGCGTTCGCATGAGACTGCATTCACGGTAAACGCTGCATATGTCGGCTCAATTGGAAATTACCTTTACATTTTAAGCGCGCCATAGCGGTGGACTTCGGGTAAACGGATTGAATCAAGCCTTATTTTAACCAAACTGTGTTTACAGAATGTTTTATGCAATCATTTTTGTTATTAGATGTTTATTTTTTGTACATTATTTGAGAGACTAACTCCAGTGCAGTTTTTATGTTTACCACATGTTTATGTTATGCTCTTCTCTTTTACACATTGTACTTTTAAATGGGTTTATATTTGGGGAGAATATTGGTGGTTGGTGTTATTTTAAAGTTAATATTTCCAAACATTATGTTCAGATCAGTGCAATAAGCATCCGCTTGAGGGTGCTATTGGCCCACATTTTGTAATTTACAGTCCTGAAGATCTAAAATCAAGTTTGTTAAATACATGACCTAATACTTTTATCTGCCTGGTTTTAATGTATTCTGGTTGAATATGACTACATTATCTTCTTCCATTTGTTTAAAAAAATGTGTCCAAATCATGGCATCTTGAAATAAAAGGGCTGGTGCTGTCAAGAGGGATGTTTGTCACGCCTTTGCTGGTCATATACTTAATGTACAAGCCTAGATAATACCCTCATTTCACTAACTTGCCTTTGCCAATGGGTCATATTTAATTTATTTATAATTTATTTATTTTATATTTATAGCTTATAACCTATTTAAGCAGACCTTCAAATTGTTGCGTAAGATTTTAATTAATAAACTGTTAATACATGATTACATGTAATTGGTTCATGTATTCATTTAGCATTAGTAAATATTTTTTATGTATAAACCATATTAGAAATAACTGTTATATGTACATCATTAATAACAGGCCTTGTATTAAATATTGTATAATTATTCCTCATGTAATGGTTAACAAACTATCTAAGGGGAGCGATCAGAGAGTTCATGCTATCTGTCTTGAGACTTCCTCTAGAGACTGTAAACAAGGTGACTTTCCACCGAGTGCACAGACGTGGAGCTCGCAGCGACAAGACCAAGGGTCCCCGACCGATCACGCAAAAATTAAACACTACCAACAAAAGGAGCTGATCAAAAGCAGGGGAAGGGAACTTAAAGGTCTCAAACTCAGTCTGAATGATCCATTTCTCCAAGAGGCTGTATCCTGTACAGAGGCAACAGAGGGAAAGGTTTTTTAAGCGTGCCTTTCTCATTGTAGACTAAAAATATCTGAACACTATGAAGTTGATATGTGCACAAACACACTCTACCCGCTGGTTTACACATATGGACACATACACACACACACTTGACCTCTCTCCTCTCACTCTCTCATTCTCTATTGTCTAGAGCATTTTTTGTTTGTATATCTTTTGTATGTCTTTGTCTACATGTTTATCTATGTTTACAGCAAGCAATGGGAAGATATCAGAACAGGGACGTTGTGGAATAATAAAAAATTTTATGGGATGCATTTGTACTGTAGTGAACCCGTTTCTATAATAATGCAAGGTCTCTTTCATAATCATGTGAAAAGTCAATTGCTATGAAAATACTCGGATGTGTTTTTCTATGAAAAGTATGTTAAATGTAACTATGATGCAACTATGATGGCTTTACCACAACAGGCTGTACCACAACCTGCCGTGATTGGTCCCAGTCCCAGCGTCGTCTGGGTTTTGCCGGTGTAGGCGTCATTGTAAATAAGAATTGTTCTTAACTGACTTGCCTATTTAAATAAAGGTAACATATAACAATATATATATATATATATATATATATATATATATATATATATATATAACAATATATATATATATATATATTAATGATGGTGATACAGTATGGATTCCAATTATCATCCTGAATATTAAAGAGTATGGATCATCCTAATTTGGACCACATAGATTAATGAGCCATGTCTCTTTTTATCACCCACTTTCATATTCAAAAGGATCCACCTTCCTTGCGAGTCATTCCTGACTATTTGCACGTTCAGATCGAAATTTTTGTTCATCACACACCTTTTGAGTTCCTTTGTCCATGACAGAAAATGATTTCACCACCCCTTTCCACGCAACTTCATCTAAGTGTAACAGTATAACTTCAGACCGTCCCCTCGCCCATACCCGGGCGCAAACCAGGGACCCTCTGCACACATCAACAACATTCACCCACGAAGCATCGTTACCCATCGCTCCACAGAAGAGCAAGGGGAACTACTACTTCAAGGTCTCAGAGCAAGTGAAGTCACTGATTGAAATGCTCCGTTACATAAGAATGTAGAGTTAGTTTCCTGTAAACAGTATATGTTATATTCCTTTTGTTTTAGCCAGGTAAAGACTGATTTTTTTATATATAATCTACTAAACCATTATAATTGTAACTGGCTATACCTATTTCAAACCTTACCATAACTAGATTCTAGTCTCAGATTACAGCCAATTGATTACAGCATTAACCTAAAAATGGAGGAGGCAGGTGGCAGTGGGAGGTGGTAGGGAACTGATCTGTCTGCCCAATTTAAAGGATCAAAACTGGCAGAGGAATACAAATCGCATAAATAGGAAAGTATACCAGTTTCATTTGAGGACCAGGATGTTGACAGCTGTGCCAAACATATTGCAAAAAAATTGGTAAGAGATTTTTGACGTACCAATTCCATGGTGCAGGGTGTATCTCAAAGTTTTGCTCACCTGAGGTGGAGTATCTTATGATAAGCTACAGACCTCACTATTTACCCAGAGAGTTTTCATTTGGTTTTTTTCATAGCTGTCTATATACCACCACAGAGCGAGGTTGGAACTAAAACCACACTACATGAGCTGTATTCATACGCAAACAGGAAACCGCTCATCCAGAGGCGGTGTTCCTATTGGCCAGTGACTTTAACGCAGGGAAACTTAAATCAGTTTTACCTCATTTCTATCAGCATAGTAAATGTGCAATCAGAGGTAAACAAAATTCTAGACCACCTCTACTCCACACACAGAGACGCGTACAAATCTCTCCCTCGCCCTCCATTTGGCAAATCTGACCATAACTCTATCCTCCTGATTCCTGCTTACAAGCTAAAAATTAAAGCAGGAAGCACCAGTGACTTGGTCTATAAAAAATTGGTCAGACGAAGCAGATGCTAAACTACAGGACTGTTTTGCTATCACAGACTGGAATATGTTACGTGATTCTTCCGATAACATTGAGGAGTACGCCACATCAGTCACTGGCTTTATCAATAAGTGCATCGAGGATGTCGTCCCCACAGTGACTGTACGTACATACCCCAACCAGAAGCAATGGATTACAGACAACATCCGCACTGAGCTAAAGGCTAGAGCTGCCACTTTCAAGGAGTGGGACTCTAACCTGGAAGCTTATAAGAAATCCCACTATGCCCTCCGACGAACCATCAAACAGCAAAGCATCAATACAGGACTAAGATTGAATCGTACTACACTGGCTCCGACGCTCGTCGGATGTGGCAGCGCTTGCAAACTATTACAGACTACAAAGGGAAGCACAGCCGAGAGCTGCCCAGTGACACAGCCTACCAGATGAGCTAAATAACTTCTATGCTCGATTCGAGACAAGTAACACTGAAACATGCATGAGAGCATGCATGCATGCAGACTCCCTGTCTGAGTATGTAATACCAACATGTTTCAAGCAGACCACCATAGTCCCTGTGCCCAAGAACATTAAGGTAACCTGCCTAAATGACCACGGACCCGTAGCACTAACGTCTGTAGCCATTTAATGCTTTGAAAGGCTGGTAATGGCTCACATCAACACCATTATCCCAGAAACCCTAGACCCATTGCAATTTGCATACTGCACCAACAGATCCACAGATGATGCAATCTCTATTGCTCTCCACACTGCCCTTTCCCACCTGAACAAAATAAACACCTATGTGAGAATGCTATTCATTGACTACAGCACTACACTATGTTGAACACCATAGTACCCTCAAAACTCATCACTAAGTTAAGGACCCTGGGACTAAACAGCTCCCTCTGCAACTGGATCCTAGACTTCCTGACGGGCCGCCCCTAGGTGGTAAGGGTAGGTAACAACACACCCGCTACGCTGATCGTCAACACAGGGGCCCCTCAGGGGTGCGTGCTCAGTCCCCTCATGTACTCCTTGTTCACTCATGACTGCATGGCCAGGCACAACTCCAATACCATCATTAAGTTTGCTGATGACATAACAGTGGTAGGCCTGATCACAGACAACGATGAGACAGCCTATAGGGAGGAGGTCAGAGACCTGACCATGTGGTGCAAGGACAACAACCTCTCCCTTAACATGATCAAGACAAATGAGATGATTGTGGACTACAGGAAAAAGAGGACCGAGCACACCCCCATTCTCATCGATGGGGCTGTCCACATGACCAACAAACTATCATGGTCCAAACACACCAAGAGAGTCGTGAAGAGGGAGGGTATGACAAAACCTATTCTCCCTCAGGGGACTGAAAAGATGTGGCATGGGTCCTCAGATCCTCAAAAATGTTACAGCTGCACCATCGAGAGCATCCTGACAGGTTGCATCACTGCCTGGTATGGCAACTGCTTGGCCTCCGACCGCATGGCACTACAGAGTGTGGTGCGTACGGCCCAGTACATCACCGGGGCGAAGCTTCCTGCCATCCAGGACCTCTATAACAGGCGGTGTCAGAGGAAGGCTGTAAAATCTGTCAAAGTCTCCAGCCACCCTAGTCATAGACTGTTCTCTCTGCTACCGCACGGCAAGTGGTACCGGAGTGCCAAGTCTAGGTCCAAGAGGCTTCTAAACAGCTTCCCCCAAGCCATAAGGCTCCTGAACAGCTAATCAAATGGCTACCCAGACTATTTGCGCCCCCAATGCTGCTGCTACTACTCTCTGTTATTATCTATGCATAGCCACTTTAACAACCCTACCTGCATGTACATAATTATCTCAAATTACCTCGACACCGGTGCCCCTGCACATTGACACATTGACTCTGTACCGGTACCCCCTGTATAAAGCCCCGCTATTGTTATTTACTGCTGCTCTCTTAATTATTTGTTTTTCTTATCTCTTACTTTTTTTAAAATCTTTTTTTTGTTTGTATTTTCTTAAAACTGCAGTGTTGGTTAAGGGCTTGTAAGAAAGCATTCCACTGTAAGGTCTGTTGTATTCGGCGCATGTGACAAATACATTTTGATTTTATATGAGTTGATATATAAAAGGACACAAGATTCAAGACTTCGTGCTTTTCAGCTAAAATTATCATACAGAATTCTTGACACCAAAACAATGTTGAATATTTGGGGCATACAATAATCGCAGCTGTGCAGATTTTGTTGTGAGGATACAGATTCAATAGACCATTTGTTCTGTTATTACCCTTATGAAAAACCATAACATTAATCTAAAATTGACCCTAGAAATAGCATTGTCGGGAGATCTGAAGAGACCTGGTCAGTTAATTATTGATATACTAATACTCTTAGTAAAAGTATTTATCTTCAACTCACAATCTGTGGATTCTATTCAATTAGATAGATTCAAATTGTATGTTGAACATCACAGCATAATTGAAAGATATATGGTGTGTATAAATCCAAAGAGGATGGCCAACAGAGATAGGTGGGATTGGCCGAGGTTTCGGATATGGAATTGGAGACAAATGGGAGTGGAGTTGCTGGGTGGCGGATAGAATGACGGTCAAAGATAACGGTCAAAGTCCAAATAAAACAAAAGAATAAGTAAGTTTGAATGACACTGAGGGGCAGCGTTGGTACAGCTAATGACATGCATGTACACAAACTCTCATTCAAATGCACACAAGTGCACATACATGGACACACACATGTAAAAAGTGTCATACATGCACTCAAACATATTCAATTGGCCTTGCTGTTATGATTTTTGTTGTCCTTGATGTCTTTAGTTTATTGCATTGTTTTTTTCTGTTTTCCATCGTCTTTGTTGGTGAATTTGGGGGGGGGGTTCTAGGATGGTTGAGTGGCAGGTCACGGGGTACTGTGGGGGATGATCTTGGAGGGCTGGTGGCCCAGCTGTTGAGAGCTTGGGTCGATGGCTTATACTTCAGGTCGCTGGTTCAGGTCCCCGTTTTTGACCTTGTGGGAGATCTGTCGACGTGCCCTCGAGCAGGGCCTTGACCCTGGATGCTTCTGTGTGTGGCTCTGAATGGGAATCTGTTGGATGACTGGTATGATGTAGTTGTTGAGCGGCTTCACTGCAAGTATATTGTATGTTTTAATATTTAATTTAAAGATATATATATATAATAAGTAGAGCGTCCAAAGACCTATTACCTGAACATTCAGGAATACAGTTAAAATGTGTCGTCAGTGAGCCATTCAATCTGAATTAAGATACACTTTTCTCAGAATGTAATTAATTTATCTTTATTAATCTATTATAATTGTCCGTCGAAACAATAAAACCTTATATACAGATCATAGCTAAGCTGACAGTGTAATAGGCACATGCAAGTCCAAAGACTATCGTAGCATTTTCCTTACATACGAGTTATACATAAACATTCATGGAGAAAGATGACAACAAATGTACACCCAGCAACTTATAAAGCAGAAAATGTGTTCCTTAATAAAAAGATTCAATCTCTAGACTAAGTCCTCTCCAAGACAAATGTATATAGGGAAAGAGACAAGGTATGGATAGTTGATTTTTCCTGTGCGTTGTCAAAGGATTGCTTCGTTTCCATACTCATTCATTAAGATGTTGTTAGTTTTAGTAATGCTGTTGGTCTCTGTCTGTCTGAACATCTTGGCCTAGCTGCTCTTACCAATTTATCGTTTATTTTCATAAAAGGGCACGGAATGGATAAGATAATTGACTTCTCATTTTTTGGTATATTAGATGAAAATGTCATCATCCAGAAGAGGTATGGCACCTTCAGTAGGGTTGGGAGTATGAAGTCCGGTTTATATAGACTGCATAAGAATGGTTGTTGCAAATGAATAGGATATTAAATTAAATGATTAATGACACATATCATAGGGCAATGGACTATGCATTAAATGTTATGGTGATGTTAGGAAAGGAGATGCTATCTCATCAAAAAATGATAATTGTCGCTGGTAAGTTTTGCTCAAATCTTTCCCCATTATTACTTTTTTAGGTCTCAGCTCATAATATTAGACTATTCAATAACCTGCTAAATGAGACAGATCTACTATTGGGGCCGTAGTTATACTATAAATTGACATTCTATCAAAAAAGCCATGTGAAACAATTGAGTCAAGGTAGGATCTAGCTATCTCTAATAACTTGCTGGTAATGTCCAATCCTCATTCATAACCCTCATTTTATACTGAATAAAAATATAAATGCAACATGTAAAGTGTTGTTCCCATGTTTCATGAGCTGAAATAAAAAATCACAGAAATGTTCGATGCTCACAAAAAAGTTTCTCTCTCTCTCAAATTCATGAGCATTTCACCTTTGCCAAGATAATCCATCCATCTGACAGGTGTGGCAAATCAAGAAGCTGATTAAACAGCATGATCATTACACAGGTGCACCTTATGATGGGGACAATAAAAATGTCCAGCACAATATCAGTGTCTACATACTATATGTGAAAACAGTGCATTTCTACATTTTGTAAAAACAAATAGTTCTACCCGATGACATCATCAAAAGTTTAAACTTATTTCAAAAAAATAGTGATTTTCAAACACTGAGATTCGCAGAAAATATCCTCCCCCTGGCTAGAAACTCATTGCAGGTTTAGATAATCACTGTTTTTCTTACTTTTAATCCTCGCCTGTGATGCTACAGATAATCTTTTTTAGGACCTTTCTTCTTAACTTTCAACCACAGATCATTAAAAAAATACGTTTTCACATATCTAGACTCTGGTATGGTGCTGGAGATAATGGAAATGAGGTTGAAGAGTGGCCTAATTGCCCTTTAACAATGTCCTCTTATCTATCCCATTCCTAATAAGAAAAGTGAGCACATAACACAACTATTCATCCTCCATGTAAGGAAAAATGCACTTATATCACCTAGATTGTTATTTTCAGTGCAACGCTCTAAAGTTGAAAAGTGGGATACCTTTCATATGTAAAAGTCTCTGTGTAAAAGGATGAAAGCACATAATATTTCCAGTAACAATTGCGATTCCCTGCAAGATACAAAGATTGGTCCCTTATTCTTGGCTTCTGTATTGTGGTGAATTGACGCCGCCCTCAACCCCAAATTGGTCCATTGGACAGGAAGTGGCATCACCAGGCAGGAAGTGGCTAAGGGCATGATGGGATAGTGCCCACTAGAGGTAGTCCAGCTCCAGTGCATGACTCAGAGCCTCCAGGTCAGGCCGACACGACACTCTCCAGAAGGGCATGTTCTTCTGCAAGACACAAATGCATATGTTGAAAATGTTGAACACTGGCTAAACTAGCTAGCTAATGTAACTAGCTAGCTAACATTGCTCAGTGAGCCACGCTCAAGTTACCAAAGCTCAGCGAGCTAATACAATCTTATGGTGTGTAGGAAAGGGTAGAAACCCACGTCACTGGTCAAACTAATACCAAACACAATTCCATGCTTTAGGATAGAAACATTATTTTTGTTTTTCAAATTATAAGCAAATGTTTGAAATAATATATGTGGGGGGGATATTAGATTTGATCTGACGTCTTTGCACTAGCATGAAAAATAAAGCAGAGGGAAATATATTGTGCACCCACCCACCCCTTTTCCTGGTTACACGTGTCTCACCTTCTTAGCTACAGACTCCTCCTCCACTCCATCCCCTATTACCACGTACACCGCTCGCCGACCAAACCTCTGAGCCACACGCTCGAAGCAACTCTCCTTCCCTGGAGAATAGGTAAGGGTTGATATGATTAAGAGTAACACATAAGTGTGTTCAGATTGTTACAAAATGAAGTGTTAATTAAGACTTTGTGAAACTGTAATGTTGTATACTACGTCTCAAACACTAGGAACTTTAAAAAACGTGTTTTTTTTGTGTGTTTTTTTACTTTGGTAGGACTACGTATGCTGCAATTCAGCTTTTAGCTGCAAATGTGTACAATTCAAAATAAACCTTACATTCATATAAAGTGCTAAACGTAAGGGTAAACAAATTAAAATAACACTTTTGGTAAAAATGTCAGGAAAGTAAACAGATTGCACAATGCCAGCTGGTAGATAGTAAACAGGCTTGTATACAAATTGTTATACACTACAGTTTTTCCAACGACAGTGTGAAAACAAATCAACCCAGCTGTCAATCAACCCAACTGTCAATCAACCCAACTGTCAATCGACCCAACTGTCAATCGACCCAACTGTGTTCCTTCCCTGAGACGATCAGTTTCTCTTTTTAACTCTAACACCTGATAATCTATGTATCCATATCGAGTGCAGCACACTGCCTCACCTGTCTTGGTGGCACTGTAGATATTCTCTATAGGGAAAGCTGAGCCCAGTCCGTAGAGCAGGACCTTGGACAGGGCTGGGATCAGCTGGGTGGTAGTCACCAGCACATTCACACAGTTTGGTCTGAAAACAGAGAAATGTCAACACATGGTATCAATATGTCATGCTAGCGTACCTGTAAATGTTATCCACGAGTTCATCTGTGTAACAATGTGCGCTGAGAGTCGGGAAGCAAGTTCAGGGAGCAGAGTGTTTTAATAAATTAAACATCAGAACACAAAACCAAGAACCTCGAACAACACAGACATGAAACAGAAACAGTGACGCCTGGGGAAGGAACCAAAGGGAGTGACATATATAGGGCAGGTAATCAGGGAGGTGATGGAGTCCAGGTGAGTCTGACGAAGCACAGGTGTGTGTAATGATGGTGACAGGTGTGCACCATAACGTGCAGCCTGGTGACTTAGAGGTCGGAGAGGGAGCACATATGACAATCTGACTCTGAGCAAGTAGAAAAACAGAATATCGCAGTCTCCCTTTAATAGATTTGGAGTACCATCCATTTATCATTTGTACCCAACTATATTATTCTGAGTGAACCTACTGTTTACATTGTTTACTATTTTCTGAATTTAGCTCAATCATATATAGATTTTTTTTATTTTATTTCACCTTTATTTAACCAGGTAGACCAGTTGAGAACAAGTTCTCATTTACAACTGCGACCTGGCCAAGATCAAGCAAAGCAGTGCGACAAAAACAACAACACAGAGTTACACATGGGATAAACAAACGTACAGTCAATAACACAATAGAAAAATCTGTATACAGTGTGTGCAAATGAAGTAAGGAGGTAAGGAAATAATTAGGCCAATAGTGGCGAAGTATTTACAATTTAGCAAATTATACTGGAGTGATAGATGTTCAGATGAGGATGTGCAAGTTGAAATACTGGTGTGCAAAAGAGCAGAAAAATAAAAACAAATATGGGGATGAGGTAGGTAGTTGGTTGGATGGGCTATTTACAGATCAGTAACGTGCTCTGACAGCTGACGTTTGATTTGATTAGGATCTATTTTAGTCTTCATTTGGACTAATCTTCCAAGAGTCCTTAAACATTAAAATACCATTTATAATGCGATCACATTTTCACATATAACACACTGTTACAACAAACATAATACACTGCCATACTGACCAGATAAATAATCTGACAGTCTGAACAGATCGATTGATTCCTTCATCTACCACAGTCCTGCAAAACCTTCACATTCATTATATTTAAGTGCTTGTAAAGAATTGTTTGAAGTTATATTGAAAGGTTTCTGGTTTGCTCAGAGAAATTATTCAATTTATTTTTTTTGCTCTGAATCTAAATGTTATTTTGCCTATTTCTCTTTTCTGTCTGGATAACACATAGATGGTGGACAATCTATTCCTAGTATTTACTGAATGTCTGTCTCTTACCAACTGAATACTGTTGTGAATGGAGTTTGGCCGTTTTAAATGGTGTACATTGTGAAATAAAATAAGCATGTTTTTTCCAATTATCTTGTTGATTGATGACCACCCAAGAGCATTGTGCATGACTACGACAGAATAATCATATCTCCACCTTAAAACAATGGAGTATCTAGGGCAGTTGAGAAGGGGGGTGTCCTAACCTGGAGTTTATGAGGGCCAAGGCCTTGAGAGCCTGAGTCAGCCACAGATCTGTTAGAACCTCCATCTCCCTCCGTAGCTGCAGCCACTCCTCCCGCTTGGGACTGCCCAGCAAACCTGACACAATCACAATCACACACCAATTATTCATTATGATAATGGTTATATATAGCACGAACAAATTCAACTTACATTGTGAATTTTATATCAGCTGACCACCAGAGAAGATCAACCCTACACACACACACACACACGCGCACACACACACACACACACACACACACACACACACACACACACACACACACACACACACACACACACACACACACACACACACACACACACACACACACACACACACACAAACAGAACCCACCTCCCACGTTGTTCTTAAAAGTGTTGTAGATCTCCTTCACCCTCCGGTAGCGAAAGGCCAGTTTCCTCATCCAGTCAGCCCCACCGTGGACACCTGAGCCCAGGCACAGAGTACCGGCCCCCGCAGGGCTCTGGAAACCGTCTGTGCCAAAATTATACGTGCTGCAAGAAAACAACAAAAAGAGAGCATTAAAGAGAAGCATGGCCCTGGGCTATGGGCAGATCAATGTACAACTCTGGTTGAGGGCCACAGTGTCTCCTGACCCCTCCTGTCTCAGCCTCCAGTATTTATGCTGCAGTAGTTTATGTGTCGGGGGGCTATGGTCAGATCAATGTACAACTCTGGTTGATATTTGGTGGCAGTCTCAGTGGGACTTGACCAGTGCCTGTAGATACATGGAGGAGTATAATAGAATTACTGAAGTAGCTGGTGTAAAGAATAATAGAGGAATGCATTATGCAAAACCTTTTTCCAGTGGGAACCTGGACGGGAACAGACATATTGTTTTTGACATCTAAAATCCTATAATAAAGAGAGTGAGGGTGAGACCATGCAAGGATAAAACAAGACTGAATTTGAATTTTAACACAATACACAACAGATCAATATTAGAGGCGTGTTATATATAAGTGGGAGAACGTGTAGTATGCACATCCAGTTAAGTTAATACATATTGAAAAGAGTAACATGCCTGAAAGCACTCAAAAATGGGGGAAGGAATGCACATACTGTTAGGCATTTGAGAAACATCTAGCACTTTCTGAAATATTCATTTGAAACCTATCCTAAAATTCTTCATCAATTTATGTAGTTACATTTCTGGAATGAGGGAGACAGAGAGAATGTGTTATTTTGATTAGATGTTGAAGAAGGATGATATTGTTAACGCTGATATATTGTGTTGCCAGAGAGAGAGAGAGAGAGAGAGAGAGAGAGAGAGAGAGAGAGAGAGTGAGAGAGAGAGAGAGAGAGAGAGAGAGAGAGAGAGAGAGAGAGAGAGAGAGAGAGAGAGAGAGAGAGAGAGAGAGCCTTGTTTTCGAGGAAGAGAGCAGGACATATTTTCAATATACCTCCACTGATCCTTTTGTAAAGCCTCTCAGTGCTGGTTTAAGTGTGGGGCGAGCTAAATTCAAGATGAAAAGCTGTACAGTACCTCAGGTCCTGCCCATTGTCGTCTGACGCCACGTCATCAATATGAACTTGGTCACATTCCTGGGAAAGGAGAGGGAAAGATAGTGGATATGTTAGAGAAGGAGATCCGTTTCAAAGCTGTGCATGGGCAGGTTTCTTCTTAAGGGAGCCTCAGGGAGCGATAGAACAAAAAAGAGAAGAAAACAAAAGACAACAGGGAGGCGGAAATAAGCTGCTGAGACATTCAGGCGCCAGTATGGCAGCGTACCAACACCACCTGACACCACCAGACTCCACTAATAAACCCCACTAAGATTTACACCATTTCAACCTCTTTTACCAACTGCCAAAGAACCTTCAGATCTATGTCCATTAAATACAGGATTTTTGTAGTATTAAATATACTGTAGTATATAATATTAATACTGTATACTACAGTATACTGGATGTAAATGGATTTCTGTGGAAGTTGCTAGAAGCTGTTACAAGGTACAAACTACTGTGGAAAAACAGCTAAGTTTCTTCCTCAGACAATACTTGAAAATGACTTTCCCATGGTGCTCCACTACAATACACGCACTATCCTCCCACCTCTCCACCAAATCCCTTTGAATCTCCACTTCAGATCTGCTATTCTCATCTCTTCCCTTCTTTAATTCCCTGACTCCTACTTCAGTAACTACTGTCTCCTACCTCTTCTCCCACACGGCTACACCGGACTGACAGGCCGCGCTATCGCCTTTCAACCGGCCTGAGACACAGGAAGACGCTACCTCATCACGCTCTTACATCTCAGCCTCACTCCTTCCCCAATACTGCCGTAATGCTCCTCCAATGCTGCGACCCAGCTCCCCCAGACACAGAGGGAATCGTTAACACGACCCACAACAGGCTAAGCTAGGGTTTTATGAGGCAGCTCTAGACCCCAGTACATCTCAACACCTCCCAAGCTAAATTGATTTAACGACATGAATGGCCGTGGACAGAGAAGTACATTTCTGGCTATGTAGGGCTGGGTTTCGATGATGAATATAGACAGAGCTATCTGTGCAAAATTAGAAATATTACATGTTTCTGACTTCTCACAGGAGCTAGTTAAATTAACTACTATTTTCTTCTGTTTCATCAAGAAGCAGTGCAACTGCGGTAGAGCTCTTATGTCTTCATTGCCTACAGCTCACTTAGCCTGTGGCATCTATCATCTCTCTATTAGCAGCTTCCAAACCTGTAGAAAGATTCCTCCATAAATCAACCACAGCACACGACTAACAAAGATGGCCGCCACTATAGGCGAACTGTGTGCATGAGGAACTACAGAGACGGGCAAAAAGAAGGAACTTTAAAAGAGGGGTTGGTCAGCCGTCCTCCCCTCAGGTGTTTCTTCTCCCCACAACAAATGTTCCTTTCAGAGACAGACACACACCTACAATTAACAACTCACAGTGTTCCTTCTCCCCACAAGCCCAATTGAATCCTCGTCTTTGTCAGAACAAGGCAGTGGAATGCACAGAGAAAAGCTTACATGTCGTTCATGCTGGTAAAAATACATAAGTTTAACCCTATCCCAAATTCACTTTAACAGTTAGGCTTTCAACTGGAATATACAATGTATATCCAGTGGTTCATTTGTAAATAGGGAGGTGCCGGAACAAAAAGTGAGCTGAGAGGGGGGTGACCTGGGGGCCTTTGAGGTACAGGAATGTATAGAAACATTTTTTTTAATAAATTTTATAATAAAGCCTTGCATGCATTTACCTCACTTTTGCGTGCTGGAAATGAGCAGTAGAGTAGAGGCACTTGCAGAAGGTGCAAACACGAGGAAAACCTTTTGAAGCTTACGGTCCTTTAATGAACGCATTTCATGCAATTCCACATCATTTTAGATGACTGCTGTCTTTAGCAGAATCTTTTTTAATATCTCACAAATTTTACAAACTGAGAATCTGAGATCAATAAAAACAAACTTGTCTTAAATCCATCAGTAGCCCAGGTGTGCGGAGACACATATTGTACAATATGAGGAGGATAGTCCTAAAAATGCTGTCCAGTTTCACTGACTCACCCAATGATGTGCAGCTCACTCACCAGAGATGGCCGATGATCTCGTGCCTATTTGGTAGTTGATAACAGGCCTATTGATTGTTGATAACAGGCCTATTTGGTAGTTGATAACAGGCCTATTTGATAGTTGATAACAGGCCTATTGATTGTTGATAACAGGCCTATTTGGTAGTTGATAACAGGCCTATTTGGTAGTTGATAACAGGCCTATTGATTGTTGATAACAGGCCTATTTGGTAGTTGATAACAGGCCTATTTGGGAGTTGATAACAGGCATATTTGGTAGTTGATAACAGGCCTATTTGATAGTTGATAACAGGCCTATTTGATAGTTGATAACAGGCCTATTTGATAGTTGATAACAGGCCTATTTGATAGTTGATAACAGGCATATTTGATAGTTGATAACAGGCCTATTTGATAGTTGATAACAGGCCTATTTGATAGTTGATAACAGGCCTATTTGATAGTTGATAACAGGCCTATTTGATAGTTGATAACAGGCATATTTGGTAGTTGATAACAGGCCTATTTGATAGTTGATAACAGGCCTATTTGATAGTTGATAACAGGCCTATTGATTGTTGATAACAGGCCTATTTGGTAGTTGATAACGGGCCTATTTGATAGTTGATAACAGGCCTATTTGATAGTTGATAACAGGCCTATTTGATAGTTGATAACAGGCCTATTTGATAGTTGATAACAGCCTATTTGATAGTTGATAACAGGCCTATTTTATAGTTGATAACAGGCCTATTTGACAGTTGATAACAGGCCTATTTGATAGTTGATAACAGGCCTATTTGACAGTTGATAACAGGCCTATTTGATAGTTGATAACCTATGCCTATTTGGTAGTTGATAACAGGCCTATTTGATAGTTGATAACAGGCCTATTTGATAGTTGATAACAGGCCTATTTGATAGTTGATAACAGGCCTATTTGACAGTTGATAACAGGCCTATTTGATAGTTGATAACCTATGCCTATTTGGTAGTTGATGACATGCCTATTTGGTAGTTGATGACATGCCTATTTGATAGTTGATAACAGCCTATTTGATAGTTGATAACAGGCCTATTTGATAGTTGATAACAGGCCTATTTGATAGTTGATAACAGGCCTATTTGATAGTTGATAACAGGCCTATTTGGTAGTTGATGACATGCCTATTTGGTAGTTGATGACAGGCCTATTTGACAGTTGATAACAGGCCTATTTGACAGTTGATAACAGGCCTATTTGATAGTTGATAACCTATGCCTATTTGGTAGTTGATGACATGCCTATTTGGTAGTTGATGACATGCCTATTTGATAGTTGATAACAGCCTATTTGATAGTTGATAACAGGCCTATTTGATAGTTGATAACAGGCCTATTTGATAGTTGATAACAGGCCTATTTGATAGTTGATAACCTATGCCTATTTGGTAGTTGATGACATGCCTATTTGGTAGTTGATGACAGGCCTATTTGATAGTTGATAACAGGCCTATTTGGTAGTTGATGACATGCCTATTTGGTAGTTGATGACAGGCCTATTTGACAGGCCATATGACCTGACCAGGAAAAACTGAGCTCTAACTGCAGCCTTGCGTTTGTGGGAGTATGGGGGATGGAGGGATGAGCATGGGGGTTGGAGGATGGAGAGATGGGGGGATGGAGGATAAGGGATGAGGGATGGGGATGAGGGATAGAAGGATGGGGGATAGGGATGGAGAGATGGGGGGATGGAGGATGAGGGATGAGGGATGGGGGGATGGGGATGAGGGATAGAAGGATGGGGATGGGGGTTGGAGGATGGAGAGATGGGGGGATGGAGGATGAGGGATGAGGGATGGGGATGGAGGGATGGGGGTTGGAGGATGGAGAGATGGGGGGATGGAGGATGAGGGATGAGGGATGGGGATGGAGGTATGGGGGATGGATCTAATAAGCAATAATATGTATGATGGATGATGGCTAATGGATGGGGATGGAGGTGGGAGGATGGAGGGATGAGGGATGGGGATGGAGGGATGGAGGATGGCGAGATTGAGGGGTGGGGGATGAGGGACGCGGGATGGGGGATGGAGAGATCGAGGGATGGGGGATGGAGGGATGGGGATGGAGGGATGAGGGGTGGAGGGATGAGGGATGGGGGATGGAGGTGGGAGGATGGAGGTATGGGGGATGGAG
Organism: Oncorhynchus mykiss; assembly: GCF_057628025.1. NCBI lineage: Eukaryota > Metazoa > Chordata > Actinopteri > Salmoniformes > Salmonidae > Oncorhynchus > Oncorhynchus mykiss. The sequence continues at coordinate 72,672,350 of NC_143028.1, forward strand.
GTATGGGGGATGGAGGGATGAGGGATGGGGGATGGAGGGATGAGGGATGGGGGATGGAGGTGTGAGGATGGAGGTGATGGGGGAAGGATCTAATAAGCAATAATATGTTTGATGAATGATGGCTAATAAGCAAGAGTATGGATGATGAATAATGTCATTCATTAGGTAAATAAATCTCACCTCCAGGTCGTTGAAGAATAGTCGTGAGTCGGCCAGGTTAAAGATCATCTCTTCCATCCACAGGCCCAGCGACACTGCCTTGGATGAGTCCTGACAGGAGACACATAGACATTACATTACAAGGTTAATACAGCTGTATGTACCAGGATGTACTGTCATAACTCTACTTCCACGCTTCGTTTTCACTCAGGGCTCTATTCAATCTGTACTGTTGAAATGTATAGGTCATTTCCTATTGAACCGACATCTACAGCGGTTAACGTGAATGCAGTCTCTGCTAATGTGGGAACATTGCCGGCTACCCGGGCTATTTGCATTGTGTTCTTTTACGCTGCTGCTACTCTCTGTTTATCATCTATACATAGTCACTTTAACTATACCTACATGTACATATTACCTCAATCAGCCCGACTAACCGGTGACCCCGCACATTGACTCTGTACCGGTACCACCTGTATATGGCCTCGCTACTGTTATTTTTCACTGTCTTTTTACTGTTGTTTTTATTTCTTTACTTATATATTGTTCACCATATACCAATTTTTTACTTAAAAATTGCACTGTTGGTTAGGGCCTGTATGTAAGCATTTCACTGTAAGGTCTACTACACCTGTTGTATCTGGCGCATGTGACAAATAAACTTGATTTGATTGAATAGAGCCCTTTCCCACCAATGCATAACTACTGTAGGTGAACATTTGATTTAAGTGGAAATTAGGTTTCCTGCTTCATGGACCACTTGTTTACACGTGTTTAAGAGGACTCTTGTACTTCCAGGTCATTGTTCATCTCAGGAGAAATACATGTCTGTGTTCTTAGGCTTAACATAGGTAGGATGGTTTGCATAATGGTGTAAATACACTGAGTATACAAAACATTAGGAACACCTTCATATTATTGAGTTGCTGGATTCAACTGGTCAGTCCTACGTCATGGGACATTGTTCCTAATGTTTTGTATACTCAGTGTATATTGTATGAATATATATGAATGTTGTCAGTGAAACAGTGATATTGGTTAAGGCTTCAACATAATGAGCTGTTGATATTCTGCACGATACACCATCAAATCAACAGGACACCACCAAGCTTCAAACAAACCTGACTCTATATCTACACCGAGGGAATGGGCATTCAGATCAATAGAGCTAACAGAGGTGCCATAAGAGCTTTGGTATGCAATTATGCCCGTGTTTAGTCTGCCTATCTAACAGTCATTATTTTCTCCCTATGTCCAAACAACCTTCTAAATACACTGGCAGTCCTTCTCTCTGATTGACAGGGCAGGTTCTATCTCCTGAGCAGGAAATCTGATTACATTTCTGTCAATCATTCTTTCCACTAAACTGCACCCTTACCTCTCTCTCTCTCGCTCTCTGTCACACATACACAGACACACAGTTATTTAAGAATTCAGGAATGAAGAAGAGGCACTTTACTAAATGATTATATATCTTCCGCAGAAGAAACAGAGAAGCAGTTTGCAAGAAAACATTCCTGTGCAGTGTTGTTGTGGGGAGTGTCTGGGCACCGGCAGGGCAGCTTGCTGTGTGCTGTACTCGCACTGTGGCGGTGCGTCAACAGCTTGGCAGTGTGTCAGAAATGGAGGACTGAGGCGTCAGCCAAAGGTGAGTGTCAGATTAGGGTTTGGAAAGATGACAGCCTTCTTCCCACCTCCAATTGTGAATGAGGAGGCGAGGGGGCAGAAATAGAGGGACGGGAGGAGAATGAGGGAAGGTGAAGGAGACGGAGGAGGTGTTTTGTTCAAATGGAGTAATTATCCGTAATCACCCTCTCTGCTAAGCATAAGGCTTCTTGAATACTTCTTGAATGCGGAGGGAGGTAGCAATGAAAAACACAAGAGCTCCAGCTTTACTCTTCCTGCTAATCACAGGCAGGAATTCACAGAGAACAAGAACACATCAGAAAGGAGAAAAACACCCAATCCCACCCCCCGTTTGGGGACTTTTGTCTTCGTGCAGAGAGGAAATTAATTCGCTAAGACAGAGAGAGAAAGAGTACGGCGCCGTAGCCGACGTATGATCAATGAGATGCCGTCTGATCACTAACGTAGAGAATAAAATCTTAACGTGCTCTAGAGTTCTCCTCGGCTTTTCAAAGGCAGTGAAAACATTCTTTCAGTGAGACCATTTGTTTTCCACATCTTCCAGGGTCCAAGCGTGCCTTGCTTGCCTTAACACAGGCCCAACACTTGTTTACCTCAATGAGTTTGGTCATACCACAATGACTGTCATGGGGAATGATTTATAGTCCGTCTGGACTAGACACGCCATTACATTTGGAAGATGAATTGGGGTCCTTTTTCTTCAAGAGAGGGAAACCTGAGCTAACATAAACATTGGTCGTTGTCTGACAGTGAGCATTATTGTGAGAAAGACGTTTCAAACTCGCTCCTACATAATTGAAAACCAATTCCTGGTTTGTACATAATCCCACTAGGCCTATACACTCTCAACTTTGGTCGAAATCTTTTTGGAGATTTGAGAAATGTTCCCCCTCCACCCCCTTCCTCCCTAACAACTTTCTTTCCCTATCTTACATGTCTGAGTTTTGATGTCAGAGCATGTCGGATTAAAGTTTGTCGATTCAGCTGGGAAGCTGCTGGGTGGAATCAGGAATTTGGCACATCAGTCAAACGTCAAACCTTCCACCCTCTCCTTTCCCCCGGACGATACAAAGAAAAAGAAACAAGGTCGTGCAAAAATGGTGAAGCGCTTAGGTCTAATACTCTCTCCTCCTCTCACTACTCTCTCTTCCTCTCACTACTCTCTCATCCTCTCTCTCTTCCTTTCCTCCTCTCTCTCCTCCTCTCACTACTCTTTCATCCTCTCTCTTCCTTTCCTCCTCTCACTACTCTCTTCTCCTCTCTCCCTCTACTATCTTCTCCTCTCACTACACTCTCCTCCTCTCTCTTCTCCTCTCACTACTCTCTCCTCCTCTCTCTTCTCCTTTCACTACTCTCTCCTCCTCTCACTACTCTCTATTCTCCTCTCTCTACTCTCTTCTTCTCTCATTACTCTCTCACCTCATCTCTCTTCTCCTTTCACAACTCTCTCCTCCTCTCTCCTCTCGCTATTCTCTCCTCCTCTCTCTTCTCCTCTCACTGCTCTCTTCTCCTCTGACTACTCTCTTCTCCTCTCACTATGCTCTCCTCCTCTCGCTACTCTCTTCTCCTCTCTCCTCCTCTCTCTTCTCCTCTCACTACTCTCTTATCCTCTTCTCTCTCTTCGCCTCTTTTCTCCTCTCCTCCTTTCTCTCCGCCTCTCTTCTCTTCTCCTCTCTCTCATCCTCTCACTAATCTATTCTCCTCTCCTCCTCTTCTCTCTCTTCCTCTCAATACTCTCTTCTCCTCTCACTACTCTCTCTCCTCTCCTCTCTCTCTTCTCCTCTCACTACTCTCTTCTCCTCTCCTCCTTTCTCTCCGCTTCTCTTCTCTTGTCTCTCTCCTCCTCTCACTAATCTCTTCTCCTCTACTCCTCTCTCTCCTCTTCTCTCTCTTCTCTCTCACTACTCTCTTGTCCTTTCCTCCTTTCTTCTCCTCTCACTACTCTCTTCTCCTCTCCTCCTTTCTCTCCGCCTCTCTTCTCTTGTCTCTCTCCTCCTCTCACTAATCTCTTCTCCTCTACTCCTCTCTCTCCTCTTCTCTCTCTTCTCTCTCACTACTCTCTTGTCCTTTCCTCCTTTCTTCTCCTCTCACTACTCTCTTCTCCTCTCCTCCTTTCTCTCCGCCTCTCTTCTCTTGTCTCTCTCCTCCTCTCACTAATCTCTTCTCCTCTACTCCTCTCTCTCCTCTTCTCTCTCTTCTCTCTCACTACTCTCTTGTCCTTTCCTCCTTTCTTCTCCTCTCACTACTCTCTCCTCCTCTCACTACTCTCATCCTCTCTCTCTTCTCCTCTCACTACGCTCTCCTCCTCTCACTACTCTCTTCTCCTCTCCTCCTCTCAATACTCTCATCCTCTCTCTCTTCTCCTCTCACTACGCTCTCCTCCTCTCACTACTCTCTTCCCCTCTCCTCCTCTCACTACTCTCTTCTCCTCTCCTCCTCTCAGTAATCTCTTCTCCTCTACTCCTCTCTCTCCTCTTCTCTCTCTTCCTCTCAATACTCTGTTCTCCTCTCCTCTTCTCTCTCTTCCTCTCACTACTCTCTCATCCTCTCTTCTCCTCTCACTACTCTCTCCTCTCTCTTCTCCTCTCACTACTCTCTCCTCCTCTCACTACTCTCATCCCCTCTCTCTTCTCCTCTCACTATTTATTTATTTTATTTTTATTTCACCTTTATTTAACCAGGTAGGCAAGTTGAGAACAAGTTCTCATTTACAATTGCGACCTGGCCAAGATAAAGCAAAGCAGTTCGACACATACAACGACACAGAGTTACACATGGAGTAAAACAAAACGGATTGCACTGTGATAGACTGCATCCAATTTGTTGAGTAGGGTATTGGAGGCTATTTTGTAAATGACATCGCCAAAGTCGAGGATTGGTAGGATGGTCAGTTTTACAAGGGTATGTTTGGCAGCATGAGTGAAGGATGCTTTGTTGCGAAATAGGAAGCCAATTCTAGATTTAACTTTGGATTGGAGATGTTTGATATGGGTCTGGAAGGAGAGTTTACAGTCTAACCAGACACCTAAGTATTTGTAGTTGTCCACGTATTCTAAGTCAGAGCCGTCCAGAGTAGTAATGTTGGACAGGCGGGTAGGTACAGGTAGCGATCGGTTGAAGAGCATGCATTTAGTTTTACTTGTATTTAAGAGCAATTGGAGGCCACGGAAGGAGAGTTGTATGGCATTGAAGCTTGCCTGGAGGGTTGTTAACACAGTGTCCAAAGAAGGGCCAGAAGTATACAGAATGGTGTCGTCTGCGTAGAGGTGGATCAGAGACTCACCAGCAGCAAGCGCGACCTCATTGATGTATACAGAGAAGAGAGTCGGTCCAAGAATTGAACCCTGTGGCACCCCCATAGAGACTGCCAGAGGTCCGGACAGCAGACCCTCCGATTTGACACACTGAACTCTATCAGAGAAGTAGTTGGTGAATCAGGCGAGGCAATCATTTGAGAAACCAAGGCTGTCGAGTCTGCCGATGAGGATGTGGTGATTGACAGAGTCGAAAGCCTTGGCCAGATCAATGAATACGGCTGCACAGTAATGTTTCTTATCGATGGTGGTTAAGATATCATTTAGGACCTTGAGCATGGCTGAGGTGCACCCATGACCAGCTCTGAAACCAGATTGCATAGCAGAGAAGGTATGGTGAGATTCAAAATGGTCGGTAATCTGTTTGTTGACTTGGCTTTCGAAGACCTTAGAAAGGCATGGTAGGATAGATATAGGTCTGTAGCAATTTGGGTCAAGAGTGTCACCCCCTTTGAAGAGGGGGATGACCGCAGCTGCTTTCCAATCTTTGGGAATCTCAGAAAGAGAGGTTGAACAGGCTAGTAATAGGGGTGGCAACAATTTTGGCAGATAATTTTAGAAAGAAAGGGTCCAGATTGTCTAGCCCGGCTGATTTGTAGGGGTCCAGATTTTGCAGCTCATTCAGAACATCAGCTGAGCAGATTTGGGAGAAGGAGAAATGGGGAAGGCTTGGGCTTCCTCTCACTACTCTCCTCTCTCTCCTCCTCTAACTACTCTCATCCTCTCTCTCTTCTCCTCTCACTATGCTCTCCTCCTCTCCTCCTCTCACTACGCTCTCCTCCTTCTCACTATTCTCTCCACTGCTCTCCTCCTCTCTCTCTTCTCACTACTCTCTTCTCCTCTCACTCCTCTCTCCTCTCCTCCTCTCACTACTCTCTTCTCCTCTCACTACTCTCTCGACCTCTCTCCTCCTCTCACTACTCTCTCCACCTTTCTCCTCCCTCCTCCACTCTCTTCTCCTCTCAATACTCTCTCTCTTCCTCTCACTACTCTATTTTCTTCTCACTAATCACTCCCTGGCTCCTTGTTTACATCACGGCAAACCGCAGAGGGACAGTGAGAATTCAAAACACAGTCACGGCCAAAAGAACCATTACTATTGTTCCCGTCATCAGCTGCCTGTCCATTATGTAAAAGTGAATCAGCTGTCAATCAAACAGTGGGACGTGGGTTGGCCAAACAAGTCCACTGGGTTATATAAAGAGACAACAGGGTAGAGAAGGAAAACACCAAGCGTGTGAAAAGTCAAGGAGAGAGCAAAGGACAAACAACACTACTAAAAGAGTTACGTTTCAACAAATGAATCCTAACTTTCACATGAGCAGAATTTCCGCTTAGTCCCATTGACATCAATGTGTGACTAAGACAACACTTCACTGGAAGTTAGAATTCACCTCGAACTGAAAGTGCATAGTTCATCTCATCAAGGATTATTAGTTCAATAAACCAGCAAATACTTTCAGGGTTATTTCATCTAAAAAGTGATACAGAGAGAATATTCACCATGTCACATGAATGTATGTTGACTGTTTTGTACCTTGCCAAATCGGGTGGAGAAGCTCCCTGTGAGCAAAGAGTGGAAAATGATGATGGTCTCGTCTAGGTCCCACACAAACACACGCTGGAAAATAATACAATAATAAAATAATACAAAAGACAATTTGCTGAATATTAACATCATATCTACACTGGGAAGAAAATGACAGTGAGGGTTAAACATACAGCCTGATTAATCAGAAGAAAACTAACTGGGAAAATGTGTTTGTAAAACTGATAGCATAAATGATAAATGTACTGATGATCTCAGTGCAGTAGTGAAAGTATTACTCTACTTTTGTCCATCTGTCCAATTGTCAACAAACTTTGGCCTTAATGTTTTGTGTGTGTGTGTGACTTCCATGGAGTGTAACATTACCTCTATATCTGAGTCCAGGGGAGGCTGTAACATTACCTCTATACCTGAGTCCAGGGGTCTGTAACATTACCTCTATATCTGAGTCCAGGGGTCTGTAACATTACCTCAATATCTGAGTCCAGGGGGCTGTAACATTACCTCTATATCTGAGTCCAGGGGAGGCTGTAACATTACCTCTATACCTGAGTCCAGGGGTCTGTAACATTACCTCTATATCTGAGTCCGGGGGGGGCTGTAACATTACCTCTATATCTGAGTCCAGGGGAGGCTTAACATTTCCTCTATATCTGAGGTCAGGGGGCTGTAACATGACCTCTATATCTGAGTCCAGGGGTCTGTAAAATTACCACTATATCTGAGTCCAGGGGGCTGTAACATTACCTCTATATCTGAGTCCAGGGGGCTGTAACATTACCTCTATATCTGAGTCCAGGGGGCTGTAACATTACCTCTATATCTGAGTCCGGGGGGGGGGGGGCTGTAACATTACCTCTATATCTGAGTCCAGGGGGCTGTAACATTACCTCTATATCTGAGTCCAGGGGGCTGTAACATGACCTCTATATCTGAGTCAAGGGGGCTGTAACATTACCTCTATATCTGAGTCCAGGGGGGGGGGCTGAAAACATTACCTCTATATCTGAGTCCAGTTGGGGCTGTAACATTACCTCTATATCTGAGTCCAGGGAGCTGTAACATTACCTCTATATCTGAGTCCGGGGGGTTTAACATTACCTCTATATCTGCGTCCGGGGGGCTGTAACATTACCTCTATATCTGAGTCCAGGGGGCTGTAACATTACCTCTATATCTGAGTCCAGGGAGCTGTAACATCACCTCTATATCTGAGTCCAGGGGGTGTAACATTACCTCTATATCTCAGTCCGGGGGGGTGTAACATTACCTCTATATCTGAGTCCAGGGGTCTGTAACATTACCTCTATATCTGAGTCCAGGGGGGGCTGTAACATTACCTCTATATCTGAGTCGGGGGGGGGGGGGGGGGCTATAACATTAGCTCTATATCTGAGTCCGGGGGGGCTGTAACATTACCTCTATATCTGAGTCCAGGGGGCTGTAACATTACCTCTATATCTGAGTCCAGAGGGCTGTAACATTACCTCTATATCTGAGTCCAGAGGGCTGTAACATTACCTCTATATCTGAGTCCAGGGGGGGCTGTAACATTACCTCTATATCTGAGTCCAGAGGGCTGTAACATTACCTATATAGCTGAGTCCACTGAGCTGTAACATTACCTCTATATCTGAGTCCAGGGGGTGTAACATTACCTCTATATCTGAGTCCAGGGGGCTGTAACATTACCTCTATATCTGAGTCCAGGGGGCTGTAACATTACCTCTATATCTGAGTCCAGGGGGGGCTGTAACATTACCTCTATATCTGAGTCCAGGGGGATGAAACATTACCTCTATATCTGAGTCCAGGGGGGGCTGTAACATTACCTCTATGTCTGAGTCAAGGGGGCTGTAACATTACCTCTATATCTGAGTCCAGGGGGCTGTAACATTACCTCTATATCTGAGTCCAGTTGGGGCTGTAACATTACCTCTATATCTGAGTCCAGAGGGCTGTAACATTACCTCTATATCTGAGTCCGGGGGGCTGTAACATTACCTATATATCTGAGTCCAGGGGGCTGTAACATTACCTATATATCTGAGTCCAGGGGGCTGTAACATTACCTCTATATCTGAGTCCAGGGGGCTGTAACATTACCTCTATATCTGAGTCCGGGAGCTGTAACATTACCTCTATATCTGAGTCTGGGGGGTGTAACATTACCTCTATATCTGAGTCCAGGGGGCTGTAACATTACCTCTATATCTGAGTCCAGGGGGCTGTAACATTACCTCTATATCTGAGTCCAGGGGCTGTAACATTACCTCTATATCTGAGTCCAGGGGGCTGTAACTTTACCTCTATATCTGAGTCCAGGGGGCTGTAACATTACCTCTATATCTGAGTCAAGGGGGCTGTAACATTACCTCTATATCTGAGTCCAGGGGGGGCTGTAACATTACCTCTATATCTGAGTCAAGGGGGCTGTAACATTACCTCTATATCTGAGTCCAGGGGGCTGTAACATTACCTCTATATCTGAGTCAAGGGGGCTGTAACATTACCTCTATATCTGAGTCCAGGGGGGGGCTGAAAACATTACCTCTATATCTGAGTCCAGTTGGGGCTGTAACATTACCTCTATATCTGAGTCCAGGGGGGGCTGTAACATTACCTCTATATCTGAGTCCAGGGGGCTGTAACATTACCTCTATATCTGAGTCCAGGGGGGGCTGTAACATTACCTCTATATCTGAGTCCAGGGGGGGGCTGTAACATTACCTCTATATCTGAGTCCAGGGGTCTGTAACATTACCTCTATATCTGAGTCCAGGGTCTGTAACATTACCTCTATATCTGAGTCCAGGGTCTGTAACATTACCTCTATATCTGAGTCCAGGGGGCTGTAACATTACCTCTATATCTGAGTCCAGGGGGGCTGTAACATTACCTCTATATCTGAGTCCAGAGGGCTGTAACATTACCTCTATATCTGAGTCCGGGGGGCTGTAACATTACCTATATATCTGAGTCCAGGGGGCTGTAACATTACCTCTATATCTGAGTCCAGGGGGCTGTAACATTACCTCTATATCTGAGTCCAGGGAGCTGTAACATTACCTCTATATCTGAGTCTGGGGGGTGTAACATTACCTCTATATCTGAGTCCAGGGGGCTGTAACATTACCTCTATATCTGAGTCCAGGGGGCTGTAACATTACCTCTATATCTGAGTCCAGGGGCTGTAACATTACCTCTATATCTGAGTCCAGGGGGCTGTAACTTTACCTCTATATCTGAGTCCAGGGGCTGTAACATTACCTCTATATCTGAGTCAAGGGGGGGGCTGAAAACATTACCTCTATATCTGAGTCCAGGGGGGGCTGTAACATTACCTCTATATCTGAGTCAAGGGGGCTGTAACATTACCTCTATATCTGAGTCCAGGGGGCTGTAACATGACCTCTATATCTGAGTCAAGGGGGCTGTAACATTACCTCTATATCTGAGTCCAGGGGGGGCTGAAAACATTACCTCTATATCTGAGTCCAGTTGGGGCTGTAACATTACCTCTATATCTGAGTCCAGGGGGGGCTGTAACATTACCTCTATATCTGAGTCCAGGGGGCTGTAACATTACCTCTATATCTGAGTCCAGGGGGGGCTGTAACATTACCTCTATATCTGAGTCCAGGGGGGGCTGTAACATTACCTCTATATCTGAGTCCAGGGGTCTGTAACATTACCTCTATATCTGAGTCCAGGGTCTGTAACATTACCTCTATATCTGAGTCCAGGGTCTGTAACATTACCTCTATATCTGAGTCCAGGGGTCTGTAACATTACCTCAATATCTGAGTCCAGGGGGCTGTAACATTACCTCTATATCTGAGTCCAGGGGAGGCTGTAACATTACCTCTATACCTGAGTCCAGGGGTCTGTAACATTACCTCTATATCTGAGTCCGGGGGGGGCTGTAACATTACCTCTATATCTGAGTCCAGGGGAGGCTTAACATTTCCTCTATATCTGAGGTCAGGGGGCTGTAACATGACCTCTATATCTGAGTCCAGGGGTCTGTAAAATTACCACTATATCTGAGTCCAGGGGGCTGTAACATTACCTCTATATCTGAGTCCAGGGGGCTGTAACATGACCTCTATATCTGAGTCAAGGGGGCTGTAACATTACCTCTATATCTGAGTCCAGGGGGGGGGGGCTGAAAACATTACCTCTATATCTGAGTCCAGTTGGGGCTGTAACATTACCTCTATATCTGAGTCCAGGGAGCTGTAACATTACCTCTATATCTGAGTCCGGGGGGTTTAACATTACCTCTATATCTGCTTCCGGGGGGCTGTAACATTACCTCTATATCTGAGTCCAGGGGGCTGTAACATTACCTCTATATCTGAGTCCAGGGAGCTGTAACATCACCTCTATATCTGAGTCCAGGGGGTGTAACATTACCTCTATATCTCAGTCCGGGGGGGTGTAACATTACCTCTATATCTGAGTCCAGGGGTCTGTAACATTACCTCTATATCTGAGTCCAGGGGGGGCTGTAACATTACCTCTATATCTGAGTCGGGGGGGGGGGGGGGCTATAACATTAGCTCTATATCTGAGTCCGGGGGGGCTGTAACATTACCTCTATATCTGAGTCCAGGGGGCTGTAACATTACCTCTATATCTGAGTCCAGAGGGCTGTAACATTACCTCTATATCTGAGTCCAGAGGGCTGTAACATTACCTCTATATCTGAGTCCAGGGGGGGCTGTAACATTACCTCTATATCTGAGTCCAGAGGGCTGTAACATTACCTATATAGCTGAGTCCACTGAGCTGTAACATTACCTCTATATCTGAGTCCAGGGGGTGTAACATTACCTCTATATCTGAGTCCAGGGGGCTGTAACATTACCTCTATATCTGAGTCCAGGGGGCTGTAACATTACCTCTATATCTGAGTCCAGGGGGCTGTAACATTACCTCTATATCTGAGTCCAGGGGGGGCTGTAACATTACCTCTATGTCTGAGTCAAGGGGGCTGTAACATTACCTCTATATCTGAGTCCAGGGGGCTGTAACATTACCTCTATATCTGAGTCCAGTTGGGGCTGTAACATTACCTCTATATCTGAGTCCAGAGGGCTGTAACATTACCTCTATATCTGAGTCCGGGGGGCTGTAACATTACCTATATATCTGAGTCCAGGGGGCTGTAACATTACCTCTATATCTGAGTCCAGGGGGCTGTAACATTACCTCTATATCTGAGTCCAGGGAGCTGTAACATTACCTCTATATCTGAGTCTGGGGGGTGTAACATTACCTCTATATCTGAGTCCAGGGGGCTGTAACATTACCTCTATATCTGAGTCCAGGGGGCTGTAACATTACCTCTATATCTGAGTCCAGGGGCTGTAACATTACCTCTATATCTGAGTCCAGGGGGCTGTAACTTTACCTCTATATCTGAGTCCAGGGGGCTGTAACATTACCTCTATATCTGAGTCAAGGGGGCTGTAACATTACCTCTATATCTGAGTCCAGGGGGGGCTGTAACATTACCTCTATATCTGAGTCAAGGGGGCTGTAACATTACCTCTATATCTGAGTCCAGGGGGCTGTAACATTACCTCTATATCTGAGTCAAGGGGGCTGTAACATTACCTCTATATCTGAGTCCAGGGGGGGCTGAAAACATTACCTCTATATCTGAGTCCAGTTGGGGCTGTAACATTACCTCTATATCTGAGTCCAGGGGGGGCTGTAACATTACCTCTATATCTGAGTCCAGGGGGCTGTAACATTACCTCTATATCTGAGTCCAGGGGGGGCTGTAACATTACCTCTATATCTGAGTCCAGGGGGGGCTGTAACATTACCTCTATATCTGAGTCCAGGGGTCTGTAACATTACCTCTATATCTGAGTCCAGGGTCTGTAACATTACCTCTATATCTGAGTCCAGGGTCTGTAACATTACCTCTATATCTGAGTCCAGGGGGCTGTAACATTACCTCTATATCTGAGTCCAGGGGGGCTGTAACATTACCTCTATATCTGAGTCCAGAGGGCTGTAACATTACCTCTATATCTGAGTCCGGGGGGCTGTAACATTACCTATATATCTGAGTCCAGGGGGCTGTAACATTACCTCTATATCTGAGTCCAGGGGGCTGTAACATTACCTCTATATCTGAGTCCAGGGAGCTGTAACATTACCTCTATATCTGAGTCTGGGGGGTGTAACATTACCTCTATATCTGAGTCCAGGGGGCTGTAACATTACCTCTATATCTGAGTCCAGGGGGCTGTAACATTACCTCTATATCTGAGTCCAGGGGCTGTAACATTACCTCTATATCTGAGTCCAGGGGGCTGTAACTTTACCTCTATATCTGAGTCCAGGGGGCTGTAACATTACCTCTATATCTGAGTCAAGGGGGCTGTAACATTACCTCTATATCTGAGTCCAGGGGGGGCTGTAACATTACCTCTATATCTGAGTCAAGGGGGCTGTAACATTACCTCTATATCTGAGTCCAGGGGGCTGTAACATGACCTCTATATCTGAGTCAAGGGGGCTGTAACATTACCTCTATATCTGAGTCCAGGGGGGGGCTGAAAACATTACCTCTATATCTGAGTCCAGTTGGGGCTGTAACATTACCTCTATATCTGAGTCCAGGGGGGGCTGTAACATTACCTCTATATCTGAGTCCAGGGGGCTGTAACATTACCTCTATATCTGAGTCCAGGGGGGGCTGTAACATTACCTCTATATCTGAGTCCAGGGGGGGCTGTAACATTACCTCTATATCTGAGTCCAGGGGTCTGTAACATTACCTCTATATCTGAGTCCAGGGTCTGTAACATTACCTCTATATCTGAGTCCAGGGTCTGTAACATTACCTCTATATCTGAGTCCAGGGGGCTGTAACATTACCTCTATATCTGAGTCCAGGGGGGCTGTAACATTACCTCTATATCTGAGTCAAGGGGGCTGTAACATTACCTCTATATCTGAGTCCAGGGGGGGCTGTGGGTCACTGACTCTTTTCCTGCCCCTCAGTTTCCCGTCTGAGCTCCGTCTGGCTGGCACCGCCTCCGGCTCTTTCCCTGGGGTGGGGGGGCTAGGGGGGGGATGGTACTCTCCTGGAACACACACACACGCACACACACACAGACACACACACACACACACGCGCACGCACATGCACGCACACACACACACACACACACATATACACACACACACACGCACACATCACATCAATGAAAAGGTCTAAAACACCAAACAACACGACACTAAGATAAATACAATGTTAAGAGGATGATAAGTCATTTTCCAACAAAGGGAAAGGGGAGCAATCGTCTGTACCTGTTTGAGACTCTGGGCTGTGATTGGGCACCACAGCGGGGTGTTCTGGATGCTGATAAGGTATGGACGTGGTGATGGCACTAGGGCTGAGGTACGGGCTGTTGTAGTGTGTGTTGTAGTACGGTGAGTACTGGCTTTGGCTGTAGCTGGAGTACCCTGAGAAGTCCTGATGGAGGGAACATGATCACATTTAAACACTTGTTGGAGTACCCTGAGAAGTCCTGATGGAGGGAACATGATCACATTTAAACACTTGTTGGAGTACCCTGAGAAGTCCTGATGGAGGGAACATGATCACATTTAAACACTTGTTGGAGTACCCTGAGAAGTCCTGACGGAGGGAACATGATCACATTTAAACACTTGTTGTAGTACCCTGAGAAGTCCTGACAGAGGTAACAAGATCAATATTAAACACGAAGAAAATACACAGAATATTACAAATGATCACATATTGGGCTTCCCAGTTCAAAGGCTCCGGAACAGCTTCTACCTTTCTGCTTTTCTCCCCTACCGACAGTTGAAGTCGGAGGTTTACATACACTTAGGTTGGAGTCATTAAAACTTGTTTTTCAACCACTCCACAAATTTCTTGTTAACAAACTATAGTTTTTGCATGCCGGTTAGGACATCTATTATTCTAACAATTGTTTACAGACAGATTATTTCACTTATAATTCACTGTATCACAATTCCAGTGGGTCAGAAGTTTACATACACTAAGTCGACTGTGCCTTTAAACAGCTTGGAATATTCCAGAAAATGATGTCATGGCTTTAGAAGCTTCTGATTTACATAATTTTAAGTCAATTGGAGGTGTACCTGTGGATGTATTTCAAGGCCTACCTTCAAACTCAGTGCCTCTTTGCTTGACATCATGGGAAAATCAAAAGAAATAAGCAAAGACCTCCACAAAAAAAATTGTAGACCTCCACAAGTCTGGTTCATCCTTGGGAGCAATATCCAAATGCCTGAAGGTACCACCTTAATCTGTACAAACAATAGTACGCAAGTATAAACACATTGGGACCACGCAGCTGTCATACTGCTCAGGAAGGAGACGCGTTCTGTCTACCGGAGATTAATGTCATTTGGTGCGAAAAGTGCAAATCAATCCCAGAACAACAGCAAAGGACCTTGTGAAGATGCTGGAGGAAACAGGTACAAAAGTATCTATATCCACAGTAAAACATGTCCTATATTGACATAACCTGAAAGGCCGCTCAGCAAGGAAGAAGCCACTGCTCCAAAACCGCCATAAAAAAAGCCAGACTACAGTTTGCAACTGCACATGGAGACAAAGTTTGTACTTTTTGTAGAAATGTCCTCTGGTCTAATGAAACAAAAATAGAACTGTTTGGCAATAATGACCATCGTTATGTTAGGAGGAAAAAGGGGAGGCTTGCAAGCCGAAGAACACCATCCCAACCATGAAGCATGGGGGTGGCACCATCATGTTGTGGGGGTGCTTTGCTGCTGGAGGGACTGGTGCACTTCACAAAATAGATGGGTAGGGAAAATTAGGAGTTAAAGCTTGGTCGCAAATGGGTCTTCCAAATGGACAATGACCCCAAGCATACTTCCAAAGTTGTGGCAAAATGGCTTAAGGGCAACAAAGTCAAGGTATTTGAGTGGCCATCACAAAGCCCTGACCTCAATCCTATAGAAAGATTGTGGGCAGAACTGAAAAAGCATGTGCGAGCAAGGAGGCATACAAACCTGACTCAGTTACACCAGCTCTGTTAGGAGGAATGGGCCAAAATTCACCCAACTTATTGTGGGAAGCTTGTGGAAGGCTACCTGAAACATTTGACCCAAGTTAAACAATTTAAAGGCAATGCTACCAAATACTAATTGAGTGTATGCAAACTTTTGACCCACTGGGAATGTGATGAAAGAAACAAAAGCTGAAATAAATCATTCTCTCTACTATTATTCTGACATTTCACATTCTTAAACTTAAGTGGTGAACCTAACTGACCTAAAACAGGGAATTTTTACTGGGATTTAATGTCAGGAATTGTTGAAAACTGAGTTTAAATGTAGTTGGCTAAGGTGAATGTAAACTTCCGACTTCAACTGTATTTGTACATATTACCTCATTCAATCACCCCAACTACCTCACACCCCAGTACACTGACTCAGTACTCCTTGTATGTAGCCTGGATAAAGCTTCATTATTGTTATTTTATTGTGCTACTAGTTTATTTTGATCTAATTGTCATACTTTAACTGCACTGTTGGTTAAGGGCTTGTAAGTCAGCATTTCACAGTAAAGTCTACACTTGTTGTATTCGGCGCATGTGACAAATCATTTTTATTTTTTATTTTATTTGAAATAAGACTGGATTATCTGGATTTATCAACAAAACATTTGAAGGACTCATGAAGGACATTATTGCAGAAAGCTTGAACATGTGTGACACATACAATTGTAGGTTGCAGAAGTCCAAACTCATTTCATACTATCCCAGCTATTTGGATACTTTGTGTACTGCAAGAGGAAGCTGGTTTTGTTTGTAATATCTTGCGTATTACATCTGGTACTGACCTGTTGTGTGGTGTTGAAGGGAGTTGAGCCTGTGATGGGGTTGGCTCCCTGGAAAATCCCAGATGAAATACTGTTACCTGGAAAACAACATTAAACCAACGTTAAAAACAGACTCACATTGACAGATGTTGGATGTCTACTGAAAGTTGCAATTGAAAAATATGTTTATTGTTATTTTATCCCTTGAAAGAGATGTTTCTAATGAATGGAAACAAAGCCGGAGAATTCAACAATGCAAGACAGACAAACGTAACTGAACAGAAATAGCAGACCTATCATTCAAGTATATCAGTCAATTGCCACTCATTTTGGGGCAATACAATAGAATTTGTAACTATGTATACTTATACTGTGAGACAACATTGGCCCTAGAATTTTTTTCCAGAAATCCTGGTTGGAAGATTCACGGAATATGAAGGGAATAAGCTGAAAAATCTGAAAGCCTCCGACCATAATGTCTGGAAAACATGAGAATTTGGGGAAAGTTACTGGACTTTTGAGCCCTAGTTGGCCTAACATATAGAGATATTGTCATAGAAAAAGAATCCTGCAGCAACAGGAATTTTACGTTTAGTCCATAATGTTGCTTGATCGGTGGTTAGATGAGGCTACATGTGCTATACCGTTAATATAACCATGTTTTAGTGCAGGTTTTCAGTGAATTTATTTATGTATATCATGAAGCTCATCTTCATTTCCTGAGGCGCAGGAAAATTCTCAACAACAACAGATTGAGCAAATTAAGATCCTACACCTGTATCATAATGTAATCAACTTAACACTTATCCCTGAAGTAGCTTCACGACTGGCTTTAAAACACTGACTTGCCTCAACCCCTCCAGTGACAAGCCAGTCCTCAGGGAGTATTGATTGATGAGTCCCCTACAACAACAATGCAGGCGGGGGAGCCCTGGTGCGCTACCTAGCTACTCCGTCAGTGTTATCAACTCTGCTGAAGGAATGCTTTCCTCTGGGCTCTTTTCCCTGGCCACACTTGTTTGTTACCCCTCCATCCATCCATCCACCCCAAGATTCAACGATAGATGAATGACTACCCAGAACCACCCGGGAGTCATCTAGGACCACACAACAT